>NW_007259876.1:95809-138255 GCF_000164805.1 Carlito syrichta
ACATACGTGTGCAGGTATCTTTTTGATAGAGTGATTTGAGTTCTTCAGGATATATTCCCAATAGGGGGATTGCAGGGAGAAGGAGCCCTTTTCAAGAGACAAAGCATGGAGTCCTCGGTGCTTTCTTCCTGCTCCTTGGCTCTCCTAAGGGTTGTTCTCCTTCTCCATCATCACCATTATCATCTCCATGTACTTAGCTAAGCAAATTGCACATGCCATTGTACTCAATCTTCATGACAGTCCTACAAAGAGGGTATGCAAATCATCTCCACTTGACCAATGGTCCTCTAGGGAAGTGGCCGACTTAAGGTCATACAGCTGGTGGATGCTAGACTCTTCTCTTTCTTCCCCAAAGCCTGTGTCCTAAGTCATTTTGGGAAATACTTGCCTTTACCCTCAGTCTTGGTTTGGGCTCCCCACAAAAGAAGACACTGAGAACAAATCGTTTATCTGGTAGGTGAACCCAGGAACCACCAGCTGGGAGTGGGCAGGGATTCATTATTAAGCAGTATACATGAAGGCAGCTGGAGTTTGAGCCCTTGGGGAACTGTTGGACATGGTATGGAGCAGACACCTCAGATCAGTCCCCCAAAAAGCAAGGAAGCTGTTTTATTAAATTTTTTTTTAATTGTGGTAAAATATACATAACACAAAGTGTACCTTCTTAACCATTGCCAAGGCTATAGGTCAATGGCGTTAAACACATTTACATGGTTGGGTAACCATCACCACTCCATCTCCAGAACTTTCTCTCCTCTTCCCAAACTGCAACTCTGTCTCCATGAAACACTCACTCCCCTCTCTAGCACTGGGCACCCACCATTCCACTTTTTGTCTATGACTCAGATGACTTCAAAGACTTTCCTTAAGTGGAATCATACAGTGTTTGTCCTTTTGGGACTGGCTTATTTCACTGAGGATAATGTCCTCAAGATTCATTTACATTGTTGCATGTGTCCGAACTTCCTTCTTTTGAAAAGCTGGATAATATTCCATTGTATGGATGGATAGATGGGTCACATTTTGTTAATCCGTTCATTCATAGATGAGCAGATGAGTTACATAATTTTGACTATTATGAATAATGTTGCAACGAACATGAGTGTGCAGGTTTCTCTTCCATACCTGCTTTCAATTCACCGGAGGATATACCCAAAAGTGGGATTGCTGGATCATCTGGTAATTCTAACTTTTTATTTTTTATTTTGAGGAACTGCCATAATGTTTTCCATAGAGGCTACATCATCTTACATTCCCATCAGTGGTGCACAAGAATTCTGCTTTTTACCACATTCTCACCAGCACTTGACATTTCCTGCTTTTTAAAATAATCGCGAAGCTGTGGTTTTAACAGACAGCCTCCTGTCAGTCACTGACTTAGGGAGCTGCTCCTTGGAGGAAAGACATTGCTAATCTTCTGTATGCTGAACAAGGTAGACTCTGGTAGCCATAGGGAGCCCTCAAGCAAAGAAACACAGATGCTGGTGTTTGCAGGTCTACCAGACAAGAGTAGTGTTGGTGGCACTGTGAGCACTGTGCTCAGCAGTGGGCTGTGTGTAAAAAGGATGCCAACAGAAAATGTTTTCTTCCCAAGAAAGCGTTATTATGACCACAGCATCGGGTACATTGTAGATGCTCAATAAATACTTCTTGAATAAGTGAATGAGCAAGTGAATGAATGGGTTCTGTGTTTCCTGCAGTCTCCTGTACTCCATGCCCTAAGCATGCCTTCTGCTACAACAGCACCCACTGTGTTTGTGAAGATGGATTCCATTCCAGTTCTGGGAGGAAATACTTTTATGATCCCCATGAAAAATGTGAAGGTAAGGATGTTTATGATGTTTTAATTCAATCCCTCATTAGTGATTACTGTTCTGGTCCATATATCCTCTACCCAAAACACATAAACTCATGGCCCCCAAAAACTCATATCTCTGCATCAGACTAATTGACAGGGTACAGTTATTGGCCAGGTGTACTTGTCCCTTAATCCTTCAGATGGAGAGGACAGGTGTGAGTGCTTGGACCAGGGCACCTTCTGCCTATGGGTCTCCTGTCTGGGACCTCCACTCTAGTCCATCATGAGGGAAGGCTGAGATGGCTGAGACACAGGACACGCAAATATTGCATAAGCCTGGATTTAAGTAGTGTGATTCTTCCACCTGTCTTGAAATCTTTCCTTACAATGTGTTAACTTAGCTGCATTTATTCCCTTGCTATTCACTGTGTGTTTTAAGTTAATTTAACAGAGTGTGACTCACCATAAAAAAACAACAACAGCTTTTCATTCTTACTCCAGTGATTAGTCATATCACCTTTACCATATTCTAAAGCTCCATATGTTTTAGAATCCATTTCTGGACTTTTTAATCTGTTACACTGATCTATTTTTATTTATTCATGCGCCAGTGCCTCACTGTTATGTGAATAATGCTTTATGGTATGTGTGAATAATGCTTTATGGCATGTTTTAATGTCCCAGTTTATTGGTTCCCACTTTGCAGTTTTTTTCTGGCAATACATGTATGACAGCATTAGCTCATCTCACTCCATAAAATATGTGTAGATTTTTTTAAAATTGGGATTACACTGGATTTGTAAATAAACTTAGAGAAAACATTTATGAACAATGTTGGGCAATGGAGTTTCCATGGGCAAGGGAAATGGCATAGTTCTATGAAAATGAAAAACATATTTTCTCTTGATTCACAGATATTGATGAATGTGTGATTGGGCTGGCCAAGTGCCAGCCCAGAGCATATTGTAGCAATAAAATTGGAGGTTACAACTGCAACTGTGCGCCAAGTTGGTGGGATATATTTTCTTGGTTTAATCATCAAGACTGTTATGGTAAGAACCTCCAAATACTATTCCCATTATTAAAAGAAGTGGGAATTTGGAAGGAGACTCTGAGTGCTCTACCAATTTCAGGCCAGGATAAGAGAAAAAAGCTCTGTCTTAATCTTTAGTCCTCACCCTTTTGTTATCCTTGATGGTCTCTCCAAGGTCATCCAAGCCCCATGGCATCTGTCACCATCTCTATATACAGGGGCTGTCAAAAAAACTTACACACATTTTAGGAGATGTTATCTATGTATTACTTTTTGAAGTTGAATTAAGTTACGGTAGCAATGTGTAATATGATGTTCACCCAACCATGCTTCTGCTATTTTCTTTGACTGTCCTGCCTGTTGCGTGGTGATGCTAGCATTCATTTGATTAACACCATCTTTTGAGCGAATGTTATACTTAAAACGTGTACACCTTTTTTTGGCATTCCTGTAGATGCCTTCTGGATGTATGTCTCCAATAAGGGTCTCTCTTATTGAAGACACAAGACCAAGGGTAAAGATTTCCAAAATGACACCTCTATATTTCTTCTGAATTCCTCTACTAATTTACTTTTTTGAAATATCTGTCTGCCCATATACTAAAGCCCATGAGTTTACACAGATACCTCTGATTCCAGTTCAACATCAAGCCTTCCCGCTTTCCTTATTTGTAACTCTTCTCTCCAACAATGAGAAACCTGGCTGTCCCTATCCACAATTTATTTATTTATTTATTTATTTTTGAATTGGAGTCTCACTCCGTCGCCCAGACTGGAGTGCAGTGGCCACTCCCGGCCACCGCAGCCTCGACCTGCTGGGCTCCAGCGATCCTTCCACCTCAGCCTTCCGAGTAGCCAGAATTACAGGCATGCGCTACCACATCCGGCTGATTTTTTGATTTATTGTAGAGATGAGGTCTCGCTGCCCAGGCGGGTGTCGAACCCGCAGGCTCAGGCAATCCACTCACCTCAGCCTCACAATGTATTTATTTATTAGTTTAATAATATTATCATCCCACGCTTTGAGTTAGGTGAGTTGAATTTAAGAGCTGTCTCTCCCACTTACTAGCTGACTTTTGGCTAATGACTTTCCTTTTATGTCTCATTTGTAAATGAGAATAATAATGGTATCTACAGTGTTAGTTATGTGTTACTGCATAACACATTACCCCAAAGTGTCATGGCTTAAAGCAACACATATTTATTGCTTCATGATTTCTGTAGGTCAAACATTCAATGTGGCTTAGCTAGCTCCTTTTGATTTAGAGCCTATGACATCTGCAATCGAGGTATTGTCCAGGCTGTGATTTCATCTGGAGACTCGACTGGCAGGATCTGCTTTCAAGCTCATGCGTATGGTTGCAGGCAGAATTCAGTCCCTTCAGAGTGTTGGATGAAGCCCTCGGTTTATGTCTAGCATTTGGCTGGAGTCATCCCTCAGTTCCTAGAAATGTGGACCCCTATAACTTGCTTTATTAGAGCCAGCACATAAGGATAGCTGGAAAGAGAGTGTGAATAAGCTAGAAGTCATGGTCTTTTATAGCCTAATCTCAGATGTGATATCTTGTCACTTTGTTTGTATTCTGTTGATTAGAAATGAGTCTCTGTTCACTCTGACTGTTGAGGAATGATTAAAACAAAGGAAAGAAAAAAATAGAGAAATGAGCCTCTGCGGTCCAGCTCATAGTCAAGGAGAAGAGATTACACAAAGGCATGAAGACCAAGAGATAGGGATCACTGGGGGCCATTTCCAAATCCTGCTTACTGGGTTGGATGATGACCCCCAAATTCATGTCCACCTGAAACCTGTGAATGTAATTGCATTTGGAAACAGGGTCTTTGCCAACGTGATCAAGATGAAGTCATACTAAATTAGGGTGGGCCCTAAATCCCATAGGATTAGTGTCCTTATAAGAAGAGAGAGGGGTTGAGATCAGCCCGGGAACTTGGTGAGACCTCGTATCCACAACAATTTTTTTAAAAATCAGCCAGGCATGGTAGTGTGCACCTGTAGTTCCAGCTACTTGGAAGGCTGAGGCGGAAGGATCGCCGGAGCTCAGCAGGTTGAAGTTGGGTGGCCATGAGTGTGCCACTGCACTCCAGCCTGGGCGAGAGTGAGACTCCAACTAAAAAAAAAGAAAAGAAAAGAAAAGAAAAAAGAGAGAAATTTGGGCACAGAGACACAGACACACATGCAGAGGGAAGATGGCCATGTGAAGACAGAGGCAGAGATTGGAGTTAAGCTGCCGCAAGCTAAGGATTGCCAAAGATTGCTGGCCAACTCCAGAAACTAAAAGAAGCAAGACAAGATTTTCCTCTAGAACCCTCAGAGGGAGCCTGGCCCTGCTGGCACCTTGATTTGGTCTTCTTCCCTCCAGAACTGTGAGACAATACGTTTCTACTACTTTAAGCCGCTCACTTTATGGCACTAAGTTATGGCAGCCCTGGCAAACAAATACATCTTACCTACCCTTTTTGAATATTAATGCATGTGAAATAATTTGCACTCTAGGCATCCAGTAAGGCTCAAGAGATATTAGTGTTATGCCACATGAGTCTGTTTTGGAACATTCTGCACTTCCTTACATGAGACAGTGTATATGAAGGCACTTTCATAACGTGTAGACAAATGCTTCTACAATCTTAACTCATCAAATGCTGATTTCTTCAGAAAGGCTTTCATGCAACCTTGATGTGTTGGGGTTCTCCCCTCTCTACTCCCACGTCATCATATTATATCTATTAAGAGCATCACTTGTGATCACTTAATTATTTGCAATGATTCTCTTGTTTGCTTTCCTGCCAGGCTGCAAACTCCACAGGGAATACACTTTGTCTCTTTTACTAACCTGTATTCATATGATTTACCATTATGCCTGGTCTTGAGTAGGTACTCAACAAATGCTGTTGACTGATGCGTTGAACTGGAAGCCCTAGCTTAATTCCTTTTTAAAATTCTACTGCAGACTTCACTTTGGACTTCTTAGAGAGGAATTAGGATGGGCTACAAAAGTCTTAGAGAAAGATATAACTTGAGGGTGATTGACAAAGGGGTGTGAGGCGGGGTGTGTTTTCACCCATATCTCATTTAATGGCTACTTTTCTTCCGCAGGTGATGGAATTGATGATGAAGGCTCACCAGCAAAAGTGAACATCTGGGTGAGTAGAGTGAAGCCTGGGTTTGAGAAACAGCTGGCACTCTCCTACTCAAACGCTACCATGGGTCCCTATGATTTGACATATATCTTATAATCTAGGATGGAGTTATTCTATCCAGGGGTGATTTTGTCCTCTGTTCCAGGAGACTTCTGGCAATATCTTGGGATGCTTCTAGTTGTCACAATTGGGCAGGAGAGGCACACTACTGGCATCTCATATATAGAGACCAGGGATACTGTCCAACATCCTACAATACCCAGGGCAGTCTCCCACAACCAAGAACGATCTGGTCTCGGATGTCAACAAAGATCAAGAAAATCTGAAGTAGGGTGATGGTGTCTCAGCTGTCATTCAAAGACCAGAACCAAGAATCCAGAACCTCATTCCCACGTTTACCTAGGAACACCTTAATGAGTATTGCTGCCTTCCAGGCTCACCACACTACACTTGTGCATATTCCTGCTTTCTTATCCCTCCATGAGAGTTCACCTAATTACCTTTATTTCTTTGAAAGGAAAATCAAAGAAGAAATAGAAGCAAAGAGGAATTTGCTAGAGTGGCTACTCAATTACTCCAGAATGTGGAATTGAAAGTCTGGAATCAAACTTTCACCTCTCCAGGAAAGGGTGAAGATTCTACTTTTGATATAGGTAAGTGATGCAGTGTAGAGTGCTTATGACCATCATAGTGAGATCTGGATTCTGGTCTTCCAAAGAAGGGAAGGAATTCTTCATCGTGTTTCTTAGGCATGAGAAGTGAGTATGGCAGGACTCAATTTCTTAATGTTTTCAGTCTATGAAAGCAAGATGTGCAATAAGACAAAAGAGAAGACTTTTCTGGAAGCTGGAAATAACACCATGGATATCGACTGTGCTGATGCTTTCAAAGGAAGCACAACAGGTACTGTGTCTGTGATGAATTCTCTTGACTCCAAATTCTACACACCATAGTCTCATTTCTAGGTGATTGAGCCATGTGGTGGGAACTCACAAAATTTTCAAGGTAGGTAGATTATACATGGTGGAATGTAGAGACCTTCCTTGGTCATTGACCAGGCATCTAGGGAGATGAAATTGGATTCTCATGAGGAATGACAACTTTGTGATACCCACTGAGGTTCCAACAGGAATTCCTTGACGTGCTTCCTTCAAAGGGACAGGCTGACACATGCTCCGTTTCCATGTGACAGTCTGACAAGGCAACATTCAATGGTGCCAGGCTGCCTCAAACATTTCTTCCCTTGAGAAGTGTTTCATTAACACCCAGTTTGTCTTGCAAGTGAGCAAACTTGTTCTGTGAAAAGGATCAGAGAGTAAATGTTTTAGGCTTTTGAGGCCAGATGATCTTGGGCATAACTATTCAATTCTGCCATTGTATCATGAAGGCAACCATGGATGATATGTCAATGATGGAGTGTGGGTGTGTGCCCATAAAATTTGATTTAAAAAGCAGGTGGCAGGCTGGATGTAATCCTCATGCCATAGGTTACCACCCATCAACTTAAGTCTCTGCAAAGCACTGGCATGATGTCATTATTTCTCATTTATTTATCCATTTATTGCCCATTTCTCCTACTGCAATGCCAGTTCTCTGAGGACAGGGACTCTGTTTTGTTCACTGCTATATGCTGTCATGAAAAGCGTGTCTATGCATACAGTAGGTGCTCAAGAAATATTTAATGAAAGAACAAATAAAATGAATGAATTCATATAAACTATTTCAGAGAGAAAGACTGGGTCTTCACGAGAAGGAAATGCTTGCTGCATTTCCTGCAGACATTTCCTGGAGAGTGAGTTATCTTCACTCCTTACTATGAGCTGTAGGGTGGGAAATGGGAGGGAAAGTATCCAAAATGGGTTGATTTTTTTTAAAGGAGTAAATAATAATACAGGTGGCAAGTGACTTTGACCGAAATGACATGGAGGCACATGTATAAGTGCAGTTTGGGAAACACTTCATTGTGCCATGGAGCAACCTGTATGCATTAGACTTTTGCGGATTAAATTATCCTTTCATGAAAAGGGAAGGGAGGGGGAACGTGTGAAAGAACGAGAGTGAGGAAGGGGGAGAGAGAGAAAGGAGGGGAGAGAAAAGGAGGAAGAAAGAAAGAGAGGAGAGAGGGAGGGAGGGAGGAAGAGAGAGTATTAAATAGAATGGATCATCCTGCATACCTTTCTACCATGTTAGATCTCAGGGTGAGCTTGAGATGGAAGATGGGCGCGTGTGGCTTCCACAGCCCACCTGAGCTCCACCTGCCCTTTGGAAGGCAAGCATCTTGTCTTACGACTCTGACTGTGATGCCAGAAATCTCATATGCATTTTTACAACCTGCTGATGAGCGCATCTTGCACAGGATATGAGCATATTTGCTCTTATAAAGTGTGGTGCATTATCATATGAATTACGTAGACAAAAATCCTGCCTCCAAACCACACATAGTATATTAAACATCAAATAAAGGGATTTCAAAGGGCAGTTTTAACTATCGGTGTTTGCCTTTTGACCCTCACATAAAACATGTGTACTGTCCCCCCAAACTATGGGCACCCCCTAACAGTCTTCCTCTTCTATTTTTTTTCAGATAGAAATATAGTTGCCCTCATCACTTATGGATCGCTAGGGTATGTTCTGAATGGATCCTTTTTTAGTAACACAAGAGGGAAGCGGGAAGTAAAACTGAACTCCCATGTTGTGAGTGGCACCATTGGCTTGAAGGAAAAAGTTGCACTGTCTAAACCTGTGGTTCTGACTTTTCAACATACTCAGGTGAGCAAAACCCAATAATAATACAGGTGGCAAGTCATCTCTGTCGTGTCCTAAAGGGTGAGGGTGTATTATCAATTTGCCAGTAGGGGCAGAATACAAGTCTGATCATTCAGAGGTAAGAGAAATGACAAGAAATGTCGAGGCGCCTTCAGTAGTTAGGACAGCTATCACCAAAAAGCCAAAAGATAAGTACTGATGAGGACAAGTGGAAAAGCAAAGCCTTATAGAGCTGCTGATGGAAATGTAAACAGGTAACAGCCATTATGAAAAGCAATATGGCAGTATGGATGTTTCTCGAAAACTTATTAACAGAACATCCTATGATTCAGCGATCCCAGGTCTGAGTACATATTCAAAGGGATAGAAATGAGAATCTCAGAGAGATAACTATACTCTCAGATTGATGGCAGCATTATTCACAATAGCCAAGATATGGAAAACAATCTAAGTGCCTGTCAACAGATGAATGGGTAAAGAAATGTCATATAGGCTGGGCGTGGTGGCTCATGCCTGTAATCCCAGCCCTTTGGGAGACCAAGGTGGGAGGACTGTTTGAGCCCAGGAGTTTGAGGCCAGACTGGGCAACATAGCAAGACCTCAACTCTACGAAAAAAAAAATTAGCTAGGTGTGGTGGTAAGCTCCTGTCGTCCTGACGTCTTGAGAGGCAGAGGTGGAGAAATTGCCTGAGCTCGGGAGATTGAGGCTGCAGTGAGCTGTGAGTGTGCTACTGCCTTTCAGTTGGATGACAGAGTGAGACCCTGACTCAAAAAAAAAGAAATTATATATACATATACATATATATATATAAATATATATATATAAACTATTATTTCACCTTTAAAAAGTAAGAAATCTTGCCACCTGTGACAACAGGAATGATCCCGGAGGACTGCTTTCTTATGTATAATTAGCCAAACTAGAAAAAAATATTGCTTAATTTCATTTATATCTTGAGTCTTTAAAAAAAGTCAAATTCAAAATAACAAGGAGTAGAATGATGGTTACCAGGAGCTGAGTCGCAGGGAAAATGGGTCAATGGTGGTCAAAGGGTACAAAGTTTAAATTGCCAGATGAATAAGTACCTGGGACCTAATGTACCACATGGTGACTGTAGTTGATAATAATAAAGTGCTGTATACTTGAGACTTGCTGAGAGAGTGGATTGCAAGTGTCCTCATCACAAAATGAACAAACAGTGACTATGTGAGGTGATGGATGTGTGTGTTAGGTAAAACAGTGCTAATCATTTTATAATGTAGACATCTATCAAACCAGCGTGTCATCCACAATTATTGATTTGTCAATCACACCTCAGTAAAGCTTGGGACAAAAAAAAGCATGTCCAGGTACCCAGAGGTCACCTCAGTGGAAGCTAGTCTCACACTGAAGCCCAAAAGTCAAAGTAGGATGACATTGCTGAGTTTAGTGGGAGTTGGAGACAGGGAAAAGGGATTGTCCTTCAGGAAAAGGAGACAGCCTGGAGTAAAAAGGGCATCTGGAATAAACAACTGACTTCTCTCTCTTCTGTTACCCAATTATCTCTCACCAGTGTCCTTCATTGGTTCTATCAATGACTAGGATTCTCATGAGGCAACTCGTAAGGTCAATCTCTGGGTGCTGAGATTAGCCAGAGAAGGGCAGAATAAACCCCATATCAGATATTTGATATCTGAATATCATCAAACATTCAGATGATAATATTTAGAACCTATTGGGTGAACTGTTAAATTAAGATCATCTGTTTCTCTTTACATTTACATGTGGTGATGGGAGGCTCTCCCCTAAATGTGTTTTTTCAATCCAGTTTCTAACCCAATGCCTCACCCAATCCGGTTTCTAACCCAATGAACCCACATAGTTAAGAAACAAAACCAGGAAAGAACCTGCTTTCACACTGTTCTCTTTTCAGCCTGGTGGTGAAAAAACAAGACCTATCTGTGTCTACTGGGATGGATTCAAAGATGGGGGAAGTTGGTCCACGGAGGGCTGCTCTCACGTGTACAGCAACGACTCTTACACCAAGTGCAAGTGCTTCCACCTGTCCAGCTTCGCTGTTCTTTTGGCTCTTGCCCCCAAGGTACCGAGACTCATGGCCCCCTCCTGGGAACATGCCTGTGTCCAGGAAGCCATGAGATCATCCTCTGCATTTCTTTGAAAAGAACCCTAGGATAAAGAGTCAACTGGTAGTGGCTTCCTGGAGAAGGGATTCCAGAACTGGGGCAATGAAACGGAAATAAAACAGAAGTAGAGGCAGGAGTACTATCCAGTCATTTACAACTGTGAGCAACTGGATCTTATTCCCTCTGGGAGATCAGGAGAGTCAAGGTAGAACTCACATCTCAGAGTTGTTCTAACTGCATGGGGAGGGAGCTGGGGTATTTATACACCAACTCCCTTTAGTTTTTGATGAAGGTTGTGTCCAAGGGCTGTTAATTCTATGACATATCTATGAGTCTGGGTAGAGTGAATTCAAGCTACCAAGGGAAGCCCTCGAACATTGGCAGCCTCTACAGTGGTAAGTAGAGGTCTAGAGATCCCACAGGGGTCTGGCATCTAAACCATCTGTTACTCTGCAAGAGAAGATGACAACTGAACCTCCCTGGTCAGACCAGAAAGAAGGACACTGGCTGTCACAAATGACACAGCATCACCCTCTGCCCTTCCCAGGTCTCAATCACGTTTGGGATAGCTTAGGTTTACAAAAATGTATTGACCATCTCTGCCAATTTCTTTTTAGCTCTCATTGATTGAACATTTACTGCATGACAACCATTGTGCTACAAGCTTCAGATGAATGACCTCCTTGTATTACTTATCAAGTGCCTATTATATGCCAGGCAGTCTTCTAGGCCTTGAGAATACAACAGGGAGCAAGATAGGTGAAGAAAATTTCATGCTGGGTGTGGTGGCTCACACTTGGAATCCCAGCACTTGGGAGACCAAGGAGGAAGAATTGCTTGAGCTCAGGGGCTCAAAACCAGCCCAGGCAACATAGCAAGACCTTTTCTCTACAAAAAGTAAAAAAATTGGGCAGGCATCGTGCTGTGTACAGTGTAGTCCCAGCTACTTGGTCATATAGCCACTGCTTGGAGGGCTGAGGCAGAAGGAGTGCCTGAACTCAGGAGGTCGAGATTCCAGTGAGCCATGATTGTGCCACTGCACTCCAGCCTGGGAGACAGAGTGACATACCAACTCAAAAAAAATCAGCCTTCATAGAGATAACTTTTGAGTGCTGTGCTCTCCAACGGAATCGCTAGACACATGCAACCATTGAGCACTTGAAAGTGGTTGGCACAACTGAAGAACCAAATTCTTAACCTTATTTTGTTTTAATTGATTTAAATTTTAAAACTGAAGCAGTGTAAAACATTTTTCTGTTAAATGCAACTTTACTGTTTGGTAGGCCTACATTTCACTTGCACCACCAAAAATACAGTGTCTGAATTGAGATGTGTACCAAGCATAAAATACAGGTTGGATCTCAAAGGCTTAATATGAAAAAAAAAAGAATGTGGCAAATTATTTACGTTTATATTGAATATACGTTCAGATGATAATATCTTGAACCTATTGGGTGAACTGTTAAATTAAGTTCACCTGTTTCTCTTTACATTTGTTAACGTGACTACTAGAAAATTTAAATTACACATGAGCTCCTTGTCTAATTTCTACTAGATAGCACTGGTCTAGTTGTATTTGTTTTTGCACATTCCTGTGTGGTAGATGCCATTATTGTCCCGATTGTGAAGAAGGGAACACCAAGTCTTAGAGAAGTGAAGTCGTTTGTTTCAGGGGCTGAACTAGGATGCCCTTCTGATGGAAAATAGCGGCACAGTTGGAAGTTATAATGGAGTTCTCCTTGGGTGACTTGCAGGAGGACCCTGTGCTGACCATCATCACCTACGTGGGGCTGGTCATCTCTCTGCTGTGCCTGTTCCTGGCATTTCTCACCTTCCTCCTGTGCCGGCCCATCCAGAACACCAGCACCTCCCTCCACCTACAGCTCTCCCTCTGCCTCTTCCTGGCCCACCTCCTCTTCCTCACGGGCATCAACAGAACTGAGCCTCAGGTAGGCAACTCAAACTATTGCCTCATTGTCATGATCAATCTAGACATCTTATCTTACAACAAGATGGGGAGAGGGGTATTAATCAGCAGTAGGGAGAAATGCACACATCGCCATTTCAGCTCTCCTCCTGTATAACTTTGAACAAGACCTTTAGTTTTGGAGGGACCATTGCAGAGTGATTGACTGTCAGACTGCTGGCAGTAGATGGGGTTACAGAGGTTGCTGTAATGATCAACTCCAAAATGTCAGAGGCTTAGCACAATACAAGTTCATTTTTGCCGTATGTTCAGTAGAGGATCACTAAACAGATTTGCAGTGTCTCTTCTCCATCCTCAGGCTGATGGCGGCTCTGTCGTTTTCACTGTGTAGCCTCCAAGGTCATCCTTTCCATTTTAGCCAACTGGGAGGGGGCAAATAACATGGCAGAGTCCCATGGGGGGGTGTCAATATGGGCCACACCAGGAAGTTGTTCACATCACTTTTCCCTACATTCTATTGGCTAGAACTCAGTCACATGGTCACAACTACTGCAAGGGCTTCGGGGAAATGTAGTCTCTGGCTAGGAAGCCACTTCCCAGTGACAAATCTACCACTCTGGGGTTGGGGGTGGTGGAAAGGCTTGAATTTTTGATGGACAATGGTTTGCTGCAATGGTTTGCTCTTGAATCTTAGCTCTTCATCTTGCTTGCTATATGACCTTGTTGAAGTGACTTCCCCTTTTTATTTATTTGAATTTGTTCTTTAAGGTGACAAATACATACTGTATAATTTTTGTGTACAACATGTTGTTTTAAGCATGTTGGCTCAGCCTGTAATCCCACGCTTTGGGGGCTGAGGTGAGTGGATTGTCTGAGCCCGCGGGTTTGAGACCCACCTGGGCAACTTGGCGAGACCCCATCTCTACAATAAATAAAAAAAATCAACCAGGCATGGCAACGCAAGCCTGTAATTCCGGCTACTCGGAAGGCTGAGGCGGAGGGATCGCCTGTGCCCAGTGGGTCGAGGCTGCAGTGGCCGGGAGCAGCCACTGCACTCTAGTCGGGGTTACAGAGTGAGACTCCAACTCAAAAACAAACAAACAAACATGTTGTTTTAAAAGATGTATATATTGTGAAATTGCTCAAGTGATGGAATTAACATTTGGATCACCTCTTATATTTATTCTTTTTTATTATTATTCTTTGTCTAGAATACTTAAAATCTAGTCTTTCAGCTGTTTTAAAGAATACAATATATTATTGTCATGTAACTGTGGTCACTATGTTTTACAATAGATCTCTTCTGACTTCCCCTTTTAAAACTTCCTCTTTGAGTCATCATAATATCCTGGAAGATTTGGAGATAGATGTTCTCCAAAGCTTTTTTAACCCTAGAACACAATGTTCCCACAGCTAGAAAGTTATGAAAGCATTGTTTGTTTTTTCCTGATAAATAGTATCATTTCATGGTTAAGACTAAGTGTAATCTCCGAAGACAGTCTGAGTTCAATTGGTTCAAATTCAATTTTATTTATTTATTTTACTACCTGTGTAATTCTGGGCCAGATTTTAACCCTTCTGGGCCTTATTTGAAAATAGGTAGAGATTGGTAAACCACAGCCCTCAGGTCAAATCTAGTCCACCCTCTCTTTTTGTAGATAAACTTCTACTGAAACACACCCACATCTATTCATTTACACATTGCCTGTGACTACTTTTATGCTACAATGGCAGAGCTGTGTAGTTGCAATAGAGACTGAATTACAAAGCCTAAAATTTTCACAATCTGACCCCTTAAAAGACTTGTCCCAGGGTATTGCAATAATGGTATGAGTTAATATTTATACAGCAATTTGATCAGTGCTCATTCATTATTAAGTGCTCAGAGATCACTGGTTACTACTCTGATAAAAAAAATTTTTTTTTTGAGTTGGAGTCTCACTCTGTCGCCCAGACTAGAGTGCAGTGGCCGCTCCCAGCCACCGCAGCCTTGATCCGCTGGACTCCAGTGGTCCTTCCACCTCAGCCTTCCAAGTAGCCGGAATTACAGACACGTGCTACCACGCCCGGCTGATTTTTTTATTTATTGTAGAGATGAGGTTTCGCCAGTTGCCCAGGCTGTTCTCGAACTGATAAAATTTTTAAATTTGATGTTTTCAAGAGCTGTGAAAATATTATTCTGTTTAAGATGGAAATAACTTAGTCACCTTGAACATATTTTGCTCTTATAAGATGTCATATATGAGGCTCTAAAATGCTACATCCTATTTATTTATTCACTTGCTGAATATTCACAAAATACACATGGTATTTCACCAAAACATATACTGTGATTTAGGCAAACTATTTCAATTACTTTCCCCACAGAGGTCACAACTTAGAAAGATGTGATAAGCCTGGACGTGGTAGCTCACACCAGTAACCCCAGTATTTTGGGAGGCCGAAGCTGGTGGATTGCTTGAGCCCAGGAGTTCGAAACCGGCCTGGGCAGCATAGTAAGACCCTATCTTTACCAGAAATCAAATAATTGACTGGGCATGGTGGTACAAGCCAGTAGTCCCAGCTACTCGGGGGACTGAGGCAGAAGGATTGCCTGAGCCCAGGAAGTCAAGGTTGCGTGAGCAGTGGTCCTGCCACTGTACTCCAGCCCGGGTGACAGAATGAAGCCTAGACTTAAAAAAACAAAAACAAACAAAACAAAACAAAACCGAAAAGAAAAGTGTGATGGATTACAGAAAAATATCATTCATATGCAGAGTTGCAGTAAAGGACCAGGAAGACACCACTTGTGTTCTTCTGGGTTTTACAGAAGACTCCAATGTGAAGAAAATATCTCAGTGGCAATCAGGTGTTAGGTGGGTGTGGCTGAGACATTATATTTGCTGAACATTAAAAAAGACAGTCTGCTTTTCTGAGCCTCCCTACAGGAGGTAAGGGCCATGTGACTTATTCTGACCAATAGAATGTCAAAGGAAGTGGTGAGTATCACGATAATGTAGGATAGTGAAAAGCCTGCAGAATCCCTCAGTTCATGCTGTTCCCCTGCCATGTCAGCAATAAAACCACATGCTGAGACAGAAAGAAGATAGAAACAGACTGGATTCCTGAGTCACCACTTGGAAGTGAGCAGACACCAAACTGGAAGTGAGTTTTGCTTATGCAACAAACATTATGAAAGCCATCAAGGTTAATTTGTTACTGCAATGTAACTCAGCCTATATGACTACCATTCCTCAAGCAAAGGGAAAATATCCCAGGTAGAGAGGACACATGTACAGAGACCCCGTGGAAACAGGAATTGTGGCACATTTTGGAATCTGAAAGTGATTTGGAATGTCTGCAACAAGAAGGAGGAATAGATAAATTATAGTTGGAGTGGAAAGGCAACCTCATTACAAAAGGATTGAGGGGTTTGAGGGAAATAATGAACCATGGAAATAGTTAAGAGAGAAGTGGCTACAACCAAATGACCTTGATGTAACATCTTGTTATATATTAACCTTCTTCCTTCTCTTTCTTATCTCCTGTTATGGGTTGAATTGTGTCCCATGAAATTCATGTCTTACCCCATAATACCCTAGAATGTGATTGTGTTTGGAGCGGATGTTTTAAAGAGGTAATTAAGTTAAAACAAGAGTGGACCCTGATCCAGTATAAATAGTGTCCTTATAAAAAGAGGAGATTAGGACACAGACACATGCAGAGAGCAGTTCGTGTAAAGACACAGGGAGAAGACAGCTATTTACAAGCCAAGGGGAGAGGCCTCAGAAGGAACCAGCCCTGATGACACTTGGTCATTTTTCAGAACATTTCTGTTGTGGATGTCACCCAGACTGCAATTTTTCTTATGGCAACCTTAGCAAACCAATCCAATTAAAGATTCTTTTTCGTTGTTTTGGGGTTTTTTTCTGTTTTCTTTTTTTCTTTCATATTCTTTTTTTGAGTTGAGTCTCACTCCGTCGCCCAGACTGGAGTGCAGTGGCATGATCACAGCTCACCACAGCCTTGACCTCCTGGGCTCAGGTGATCCTCCCACCTCAGCTTTCTGAGTAGCTGGGACTACTGGTACAAGCCACAGGTACAAGGCTAATATTTTGATTTTTTTTTTTTTTTTTTGAGTTGGAGTCTCACTCCGTCGCCCAGACTGGAGTGCAGTGGCCGCTCCCGGCCACCGCAGCCTCGACCTGCTGGGCTCTGGCGATCCTTCCGCCTCAGCCTTCCGAGTAGCCGGAATTACAGGCACGCGCTACCACGCCCGGCTGATTTTTTGATTTATTGTAGAGATGAGGTCTCGCTGCCCAGGCGGGTCTCGAACCCGTGGGCTCAGGCAATCTATTCACCTCAGCCTCCCAAAGGCGCGGGATTACAGGCTGAGCCACTGAGCCTGGCTTGATTTTTTTTAAAAGCAGGATTCATTGAGAGGAAAGAAAAGATCCCACAATGGGAGGGGGCCCAAAAGGGTTACCCCCTGTTTTGATTTTTTTGTAGAGATGAGATCTTGTTATGTTGCCCAGGCTGGTCTTAAACTGGAAACCATCCTCCTGCCTTGGCCTCCCAAAGTGCCAGGATTATAGGCGTGAGCCACCATGCCTGGCCTAAGCATCTTTCATAATTGTTGCTCTTTCATAAGCATTGATTTCCTCAATGAATTACAGTCATAAGATATTCTGCATTTGCATATCATATTGGAGGAAGAAAAGAGAAATTATATCTTTAAGTAATTGAGCACACAAAATTATATGTGCATTTATATCACTGGATTTTTGTACCATTAAGGGTTTCTTTCTATTAGGGTATCAGCATAATAAAGGATTAATTTATTAAATCAATTATATGCTATTTTATTTACAAAGTGCTGGAGCTACAATAAGCAATACAGTATGAGGACTCTGACTTCAAAAAGCACACATTCTAACGGATATGTGTGAGAGAGAAATGGTAAAATAATAATCGTGTTCAGGTCTCACTTATGAGTGAGAATACTGGTATTCAGTTCTTTGTTTCTGTTATAGATCACTAAGTATGATTATCTTCAACTCCATCCAGTTTGCTGTGAAGTCCATGATTTTGTTCTTTTTTATGACTGTGTAATATTCCCTTGTATATATGTGCCACATTTTCTTTATCCAGTCCACTTTCATCATACCCTACATCTCTATAATAAAAGTTATAAAATAAAAAATAATATTGACAATACAGAAATAATAATCTACCTTTAGTTTACACATTAAGAACTGGAGACTTTGGGAGCATAAGAATTTTTTTTCTGAGTCACGTGGGCGCTATGTAGCGAAATCAGGACATGAGTCTAGATTTGTTTAATGATGAAGCTTCAGACATTTGTACAGCTAACTGAAGATTTGGGAACAGACTTTATAGAGAAGACCGTTGTGAGGTTCTCAAAGGACAAATCAGAGTCTACTGGTTCAAGAACAGGAAGAGAGTCCGTCCAGGCAGGTAAAATCATGTGCCTGGAGGATTAAAGCATGAAAGAGCTTAGCACGTTGGAGGAATGGTAAATACTTCACATCCATGCCTTAACTCCATTCTGTTTTCAGGCTCATGCAGACATCATGAATCAATTATGCCTTTTCTTCCATCCAAGTACTAACTAGGCCCGTGCTTTAACTCCATCCTCAGGCCCATGCAGACATCATCAATCAATTGTGACTTTTCTCCCATCCAAGTACTAACCAGACCCAACCCTGCTTAGCTTCCAAGATCAGATGAGATTGGACATGTTCAGGGTGTTATAGACAGCTGTGACTTTTCTTACTAAATCTTGTTATCTTTCTCAACACAATATGCCAGGAAGTTATTACCGATCCAGTTGGAATTGGAATCTAAAAATAAAAATCCATTCCTGGAGACATGGAAGAATGTTGGGGAGGTTGTGAAGACAGTGTTGGAGTCAGAATGTCAAAAGTTAAGATTAGATTTTATTTTCTGGGAGGACCAACCTCTTCTGCCAAAGGCCTGATAGCAAATATGTTTAGTGGACTGACACCACTGCTGCACTCTGCCACTGTAGCATGAAAACAGCCCCAGCTGGAAGTAAATGAATGGGTGTGACGATGTGTCAATAATACTTTATTTCAATAAACCAATCATCTGCAAGAACGGGCCCAAAGCCAGGGCTCTCCTATCCCTACCCGAGGCAACGGTGATCCAGGGGGGAAACTTCAAGCTGGGAACAAAGGGAGACACTTTTTAATTTCATTGTGGAATTTTGGGGATACATGTGAGGATGAACAACATAAGCAAAGTGCATGCAGGTGAGGACTTCTAGTGGGCCCTCTCTCCCCTGAGAGTGGACCTGGTACACATTTTAGGACAACAGGAGTGGACAGTGAGGATAAACCGGAGTGAGCTAAAACCGACAGCAGAAAGAGCAGTGATGAAGCTATTAATAGCCTGAGTAAGAGGGAGTAAAAATATAAGCCACGTTGGAGGAAGTGGAACAGATTCAAAAAATTATTTAAAGTGGAGATGGTCAGCCTCGGGGCCCCAATGGATAGGGAGAAGTTGTGCGCATGGGAGAAAGCAGAAATAAGGATGAATCTGAGGTTCCCAGTTTGGGAGTTTGGGTAGATGGGTGGTGATGTCATTAACCAAGCAAGAGAAAGAGGAATGGACTTGGAGCAGAAAAGATAACAAATGTACATTTAAATTGGTTAGTTAGAGGTGCTGGTAAGACATGAGTTGAGATGTGCAACAGACAATCGGAAACAGGAATTCTGAGCCCAGGAGAGATTGGAATGAGAGAGAGTGGTATTGGAGTTTTCTACCTAAAGGAGGCCATTCAAGCTCCAGAAATAGATATGAGAGTCCCGGGACAGTGTGATGTGATTAAAAGATGGAGCTCTGGACCAGGTGTCAGGGCCCACGCCTATAAGCCAGCACTTTGGGAGTCTGGGGTGGGAGGATCGCTTGAGGCCCGGAGTTCGAGACCAGCCTGGGCAGCATAGTAAGACCTTGACTCTACAAAAAAAAAATTGGCCAGTCATGGTGGCATATGCCTGTAGTCCCAACTACTTGGAAGGCTGAGGTAGGAGGATCGCTTGAACCTAGGAGTTGGAAGCTGCAGTGAGCTATGATTGTGCCACTGCACTCCGGCATGGGTGACAAAGCAAGATTCTGTCTCCAAAAAGGGGGAGGGAGGGGTGGAGCTCTGCAGAGGACCAACATATAAAGATTGGGAAGAGGAAGATATACAAAAAGACTAAGAGATAAGCAGTATGAAAATTCCTGGCAGACGGGTATCCTGAATATCAAAGGAGGGGAAGTGCCAATGAGGCTGACCAAATTCTGCCAAGACAGTAGTGAAGAGACTGCTGGATTTGGTAAGTAGGAAGTTGTGCAACTCAGGGTTCTCTAGGGGAACAGAAACAGGGGGGCGTGTGTGTTTATAGAAGGTCTTTTCAAAGAATTAGCTCACAGATGCAAGTTGGCAAGTTCAAAATCTACAAGGTGGGCAGACAGGCTGGGCACTCACGGAAGAGCCCATGTTGTAGTTCAGGTCTACAGCTGTCTGCTGGCATAATTCCTTCTCATCCAGGGGGAAGCTCAGCCTTTGTTTTATTCAGGCCCTCCCCTGATTGGATGAGGCCCCCCTCTGCCGTGATGGAGAGCAGTCTGCTGTACTCAAGGTCCACTAATTAAAATGTTAGCCTCATCCACTGACCTGGTATGGTGGCTCACGCCTGTAATCCCAGCACTTTGGGAGGCCAAGGTGGGAGAATTGCTTGAACCCAGGAGTTCAAGACCATCCTAGACACAAAGCAAGATCCTATCTCTAAAAATAATTTTTTAAAAATGAGCCAAGTGTGGTGGCATGCACCAGTAGTCTCAGCTACTCAGGAGGCTGAGGCTGAAGGATCAACTGAGCTAAGGAGGTTGAGGTGCTATGTTGAGCCATGATTGTGCCATTACACTCCATTCTGGGTGACAGAGTAAGACACCATCTCAAAACACACACACACACACACACACACACACACACACACAATGTTAAATGCATCCAAATGCACCCTGACAGAAACATCTTGAATGTTTGATCACATATCTGGACACCATGGCCCAGGCAAGTTGACACATAAAATTAAACAACACAGAGGCAAAAAAAAAAAAAAAAAAAAAAAAAAAAGGAATGCTGCTAAATCAGAAAAGTGAGTTTACCTTTTAGGCAGGAAGTTAGTAGGATGCTGTGAAATGAATTATTTGACCATGAAGTTCTTTTATTTATTCAGTCCCAATGTTATAGTTTCCACAGAATAGAGAAGATTTATTATGAATTGGTGCAAGTTAAGGCAATTAAAAAAACTATTTGGTAACTATTCAGGTTATAAGACTAATCTTGTCCCCATCTACTTGTTAATGACAATTTCCTTTGCTGTCAAAATGTTTTACTTCCTATATGATATATCATCCTTTTAATATATTGTAGAATTCGACACAATAACATTTTGTTACAATTTTTTATTCTATGTTCACGGGGGTTGGTTTTCATCTGTGGTTTCTTTTCATAAAAGGTATTTGCCTGGTTTTGGTATCAGGATAATTCTGTTCTTACAGAATGAGTTGGAAAGTGATTCTTCTCTTTTGTTTTATTTTTAAAATGTGTAGAATTGGGGTTATTTCTTCCATATTCACAAGAAATAGTTTTCTTCAGTTTTATTTTCTTGTGATGTCTTTGTCCAGTTTGGGTTTTCAGGGTGATACTGGTTGCGTGGAATGAGTTAAGAAGTGTTTCCTTCTTTTTGTTTTCTGGAAGAGTTTACAAAGAATTTGTGTTACTTCTTCTCTAAATGGTTGACAGAATTCACCAGGGAAACCAGCTGGGCCTGACTGTATTTTGTTTATTTTGTACTCCCCATTTTTCTGCTTATCATGCTTCTCATGGCTTGTTCTACCTTTTGAACCTATGGCATACATTGACAATAACTGAGTTCGCATCACCGTTTACTAAATTCTATCACCTGTGTCTGTTTCTATAGGTTGATTTCTTTTTTTTCTGGCTGGTTTTTATCTGCTTTTATGCATGCCTGCTGGTTTTTGATTGAATGCCACCCTTAGTGAATTTTACATTATGAGTGCTAGATCTTTTAAAAAATTTTTTCTTTAAATATTTCTGGGCTTTGTGGCAGACACATCATTAAGGGACTTAGAAATCATTGGATCCCTTTAAGTCTCGGTTTTAAGGCTGGATAAGGTAGTTACAGAATTCTCTTTCTCCTTGGGGTAAATTGGCCCCACTAATGATGTCATACTCTCATGACCATTTCACCCGGAGCTCTGTAAATTGAAAGGTCCACCACTCTGGATAGCAGAACAAGGTGTTCCCAGTCCTGTGTGAATTTAGACTGCCCTGTCTGCTCATTTCTAAGGAAATTCCCTCATTTGGGTTAGGTTTGTTGCAAGCCTGTACTGATAAATACCCAAAGATTTGGGTGGGGGGGAGAAATCCCCTGTCTATCTCTCTTCTTCTCTCCTTCCCCACACCCTCAGCAGCTTCCTCCTCTGTGGTCATAATTCTCTGTGCCTCATACGTTCTAGCTAACTTGGTCTCAAACTAGTTTTCCAGAGCAGTTATAGCAAAGGTTCAAGACCTGGTGACTTAAACAATGGAAGTTTATGTCTCATGGTTCTAGGGGCCAGGAGTCTAACATCTATGTGTTGGCAGGGTAGGGTCCTCTAGGGACAGTGAGGGAGAATCCATTCCATGTCTCCTTCCTGGCTTCTGGTTGTTTCTGGAAATCTTGGCTGTTCTTTGGTGTGCAGAAGCATCACCTCCATCTCCGTCTTCATCTTCACGTGACATTTTTCTTGAGCGTGTGTCTGTGTTCAGATCTCCCTTGTCTTTCTTTTTTTTTGTTTTTTGGTGGTTTTTTTGAGTTGGAATCTCACTCTGTGGCCCAGACTGGAGTGCAGTGGCTGCTCCCGGCCACCGCAGCCTCAAACTGCCGGACTCTAGCGATCCTTCCGCCTCAGCCTTCCAAGTAGCAGGAACTACAGGCGCGCGCTACCACACCCAGCTAATTTTTTTGATTTATTGTAGAGATGAGGTCTCGCTGCCCAGGTGGCTCTCGAACCCTCGGGCTCAGGTGATCCACTCACCTCAGTCTCCCAAAGGCGCGGGATTACAGGCTGAGCCACCGAGCCCGGCTCCCTTGTCTTTCTTTCTAACTTTCTTTCCTTCCTTCCTTCCTTCCTTCCTTCCTTCCTTCCTTCCTTCCTTCCTTCCTTCCTTCCTTCCTTCCTTCCTTCCTCCCTCCCTCCCTCCCTCTCTCTCTTTCTTTCTTTCTCTCTCTCCTTCCCTTTTTGAATCAGGGCCACACCCTGTTGCCCAGGCTGGAGTGCAGTGGCATGATCACAACCATCATGGTTCGCTGCAGCCTCAACCTCCTGGGCTCAGGTGATCCTCCCTCCTCCGTCTCCCAAGTAGGTGGAACTACAGGCGTACACCACCATGTCTGGCTAGTTTTGTTTGGCTTTGTTTTGTTTTTGTAGAGACGAAGTTTTGCTATGTTACCCAGGCTGGTCTCAAACTCCTGGCCTCAAGCAATCCACCCACCTCGACCTCCCAAAGTGCTGGGATTGCAGGCGTGAGCCACTGTGCCAAGCCCCTCTCTCCCTTCTCTAGGATGTCAGTCATATTGGGTTTAGGGGCCCACCCTAGTCCAATGTGACCTTAAGTAATTATGAGTATCTTCAAGGCCATTCTCCCAAATTAGTCCACATTCTGAGATAAGGGACGTTAGGACTTCAGCATAAGAATTTGGGGAAGGAAGACATGATTCAACCCATAATAGTCCCTTTCAACTCTGAACTTTATTTCCTCAGTTCAGCATGACTCCTGGATTTTTTTTGGGCGGTTACCCCTCTATGGACAATGACCTAGAAATACTCTTCATGCAGTGAGTAGGAGGCCTGAGAAAGTTACTTCATGTGTGTTCCTCCTTTTAGAGTGCGTTATAAATATAATAAGTATGTACTACCTATTGAACAATATTTGTAACTCATAATCTTATTTATGCTATTCAGCATTTAAGTCATTTTTTTGTTTTGTTTGAGTCAGAGTTTCACTCTCTTGCCCAAGCTGGAATGCAGTGGCGTGATCACAGCTCACCACAGCCTCAACCTTCTGGGCTCAAGGATCCTTCTGCCTCAGCCTCCTGAGTAACTGACTCTAGGCATGTGCCACCGCCTGGCTAGTTTTTTAAATTTTTTGTAGAAATGAGGTCTCGCTTATTGCCCAGGCTGGTCTTGAACTCCTGGCCTCAAGTGATCCTCCCACCTCACCTCTCAAAGTGCTAGAATTACTGGTATGAGCCACTGTGCCTGGTTAGCATTGAAAGTGTTTAAGGCAGGAAGATAAATCAGTCCTTGTTATTCTATCATGACTAGAAATGGAAGTATTATTACTTACATGGAATGCAAAACTGTGTGTCTGTGAACATGTATGAAGAATTATATAAAAAATCAGAAAGCATGATTCCTTTTTTTTTTTTTTTTTGAGTTGGAGTCTCACTCTGTTGCCCAGGCTGGAGTGCAGTGGCATGCTCACAGCCACCCCAGTGTCAACTTGCTGGGCTCTGCTGATCCTTCTGCCTCCGCCTTCCAAGTAGCCGGAGCTACAGGTGCACACTACCACGCCCGGCTAATTTTTGATTTATTGTAGAGACAAGGTTGCCTGGGCTGGTCTCGAACCATGGGCTCAGGCAATCCACTCACCTCAGCCTCCCAAAGTGCTGGGATTACAGGCTGAGCCACTGAGCCTGGCCAGAAAGCATGATGTCTATAAAAGCATATTCATTTGCTCTGGCTGCCATGACAAAGTACCACAGACTGTGTGGCTTCAACAATAGGCATTTAGTTCCTCACAGTTCTGGTGGCTGGAAGGCTAAGATCAGAGTGCCAGCAGGGTTGGTTTCTTTCAAGATCTCCCTCCTTGGCTTGTAGACAATCATCTTCTCCCTGGATCTTCACATGGTCTTTTCTCAGTGTCTGTGTCCTAATATCCTCTTCTTGTACATACATAAATTGTGTTGGATTACAGTCCACACATCTGACCTTAAATTTAATGACCTCTTGCAAAGCCCTATCTCCAAGACGTCACATTCTGTGGCACTAGGGATTAGAACTTCAGCATATGAATTTGGAAGGACACAATTCAGCCCATAACAAAGGAATAATGATTGTATTCAACCACGTAACAACTTAAAGGATACCAGGACCACCTAGACACCCAAACTTTATCTGCACGCAGGTTACTTATGTACTTAATCCTGAGTTGTACATCCCTATAATAAAATACAGTTTAAAAAAAAATCTCTTCTGATGTAAGTAAACCATACTGGGTTTTCTCTTCATATCAGGCAACAAACCTAAGCCCTGATTCCCAAGATGATAAAACCCCACTATGATTTATGTTTTCAGAATGTTTTTACCTACAATTTTATTGTAAAGGCAAACTTGAATAAAATACAAGCTTTTTTCATAGTTTCTAAACATCAATATAATATAGAATACTGTTCATACTTCAGTGAGAGGTCATTGGAAATCTTTAAGTTGGTAAATTAATCACTAGTTCTTTTTTTTATATGAGAAAAGGCATACAGATTCTGATTGGTACAGAATCATGAGAGCCTTCAGAATGAAGACCCCTTTCACAAGTTTTCAAGAAGACTCTTGATGAATTCAAGAGATCTAATGTATAGCATGGTAACCGCAGTTAATAACAATATATTGCCTACTTAAAAACAGCTAAGAGAGCAGCTATTAAATGGTTTTTTTTTAATTTTTTTATTATAAAGATGTGGGGTACAATTCAGGGTTAGGTATGTAAACGTTGATTATGCAGGTACCCTTGTTTTTATCACAAAAAAAATAAGTATGTGAGGTGATAATAGTTACTTAGGTTGATTTAATTATGAACCAACATGAACACATACAGGGGTGCCAAAAAAGTGTAAATATATTTTAAGTATCATGTTTGAGCAAAAGACGGCTTGAATCAAATGAATGCTAGTGTCACCAGGCAACAGGCAGAACAGTGAAAGAAAACAGCAGAGGCATGGTTGAGCGAATGTCATGCTACACATTGCTATAATAATTTAATTCATCTTTGAACATTAATACATAGATAACATCCCTTAAAATGTGCATGCATTTTTTTGGCACCCCTGTATGACAAGACATCACATTGTACACCATAAATCTATACGAGTTTTGTCAATTATACCTACAGAAAAGTACAACTTTCAAAATTAAAAATAATAATATCTTGTATACTTGAAATTTTCTAGCAGAGTAGACTATAGGTTTTCCTACAGTACACACAAAAATGATAGCTATATGAGGTGATGGGTATGTTAATTAGTTTGATTGTGGGATCATCACACAAGGTAAACATCATGTTTTGAACCTTAGATATATGTAATTTTTTATTTGTCAGTCATACCTCAACATAGCAGGAACAATTTCTTTTAAAAGACACTTAATGGCTGCATCATACTCCACTGTGCCTATGTGCCACATTTGTTTTATTTTATTTTATATATTTTAAAGATGTGAAGTACAATTCACATTTTTAAAAATCTAGTCCACTGTCAATGGGCAACAGGGTTGGTTCCATGTTTTTGCTATAGTGAGTAGTGCTGCAATAAACCTGAGTGTGCAAGTATCTTTTCTGTAAAATGATTTGAGTTCCTCCGGATATATTCTCAGAAGGGGGATTGCTGGGTCATATGTGAGATCAATTTCTAGTTCTTTTAAAAATCACCACACTGTTTTCCATAGAGGTTGAACTAGTTTGCATTCCCACCCACAGAATAGACATGTTTCCCTCTTCTCCGTAGCCTCACCAGCATGTGGTTTTGATTTACATTACGGCCTTCTCAGCAAATTGGATGGATTTAGACTCAGTGGTCTATCAGACTCAGTGGTCTATCACAGAAACAAAGAACTGAATGCTGTATGTTCTCGTAAGTGGGTCCTGAACCTTTATCACCATAATGCAAGAGAGGTATCGGCAAGTCTCAAGAAACTGTGCTGGGAGTGAGGGGGTGGGAAGACACATCACATCACTAAGGGTACCTGACCCTCCACCCGGGGAGGTGAGGACCAGTTGCAGGCCCAAACTTCACCTGCATGTAGACCACTTAGGTACCTAATCCTGACTCACACCCCACATCTTTATAATAAAATAAAGATTTTTAAAACCCACTTTATTAACTAAAGGAGATCTAGAAGTATTTTAGCCATTCAATTTAAAACATTCTGCTGTGGGAGAGAAACATCACAACCCAGTGTCACCTAGGATGGTAGGATTTCTTCTTCCGATGGAATAATAATTACATATAATGCAATATATACTGCATATATGTATATGCCGTATGGCTTAGCTAGTTTAGGAAAGTGCTTTAAAAAAGGAGATACTATGAAAAAGGGATTGGCAGTAGTGGGAAACTGCCAAGGGAGGGAAGCACACCTCATCAACAAGAGTACATTAAGCATGATGAACATTTGTATACCTAACCCTGAATTGTACCCCACAAAAGAAAAGAAAAAAAGGTGGTACTTGAGATGTGTCTAGATCAGAAGCAGAAATACGTTTTTTTTTAAATTTTCAATTTTGAAGACGTGGGATACAATTCAGGGTTTGGTATATAAGTGTTTATTATGTAGGTACCCTTGTTGATGAGGTGTGTTTCCTCTCTCCTGGCAGTTTCTTACTACTGCTAATCCCACCACCCCCCTCCCCTGACAGTTTCCAACTACTGCCAATCCCCTTCTTATAGTATTATGATCATTGTTCAAGGTCCGCTTCTGAGTGAGCACATGTGGTATTGGGTTCTTTGTTTCTGTGACAGATCACTCAGTATGATAGACTCTAAGTCTGCCCAACTTGCTGCAGTGTTCAGTTTTGTCCTTCTTTATGGCTGCATAATATTCCATCATGCATATGTACCACATTTTTTTATCCAGTACTCTTTCAATGGGCAGCACGGTTGGTCCTATGTTTTTGCTATTGCAAATAATGCTGCAGTAAACACACACATACATTTTAATATTTACTTTCTTAGTATTTATGTATATGACTATCTTGTGTGTGGCAGGTGACCCTGGTGTTTCCATCTGTGGAAAATGATGCAAGGTTGCCCTAAAAATACTTTTATTTGTGTCGGGGCAGCTCTGGTGAATGCTGGAGGTTGCATTCCATTTGTTCATTTACTTTCTGTCCCCCAAGCTGATTCTGCAACAAGGGCTGGAGTACAGATTGCTTCTTTGGGACTGATCCAAGAAACATTGGCCCAGGTTGGGGGTGGGGAATAAGACAGAGACAGGAATGCAGCCATTAAGTATCCTGGTGTCAGTCATGAAGTTACTTTGTGGCTCTGCTTGGGTTCTTGCCTAGATAAACCTCATGCACTTTGTCATTGTGAGACTTCCTTCTTCCTGAGTCATTCTGTGTTGAGTTAGCTTAATGGGGTGGCCAACAAGGCAGATGTCTGGGACATTAATTTAAAAGGGACACTAAGATATTATTGCAAACATACCAAAGTTACAGTGCCAGGTAACTGAGGTTTACACATAGAAACCCCTTTATGATGGTGGAATGCACACTGTTCAAATTCCTACAGATTCAGACAGCGTATCAAAAAGAAAAACAATTTCACAGGTGGCGACAGATCTCTGGTTATTTATTTATTTATTTATTTATTTATTTATTTTGCCAGGATGACTGTAAAAATAGAAGTTATGCTGGTGAATCTGAGAATGTTGCTAATAAGTAGTAACCCAAAGTTAAAATTCAGTTTACTTTTTAAGAAAAAAAAATTAAGCCTTTCCATTCTAGGAAAAATTCAGTTTAAAACCAAGCAATATATTGAATAGTGCAAATCAATGGGAGGGATTTTGGATAAATTTTAAACACATTAAAATATGTTTTCCACTGTTACCCACTGAAAAAAATGACATATTAACTATGATAATAAATGTTTAATTTTTTTAAAGTCATTAAATGAAACACCTGCACACACATGTTTATTTATTTATTTATTTATTTTTTGAGTTGGAGTCTCACTCTGTCGCTCAGACTGGAGTGCAGTGGCCGCTCCCGGCCACCACAGCCTCGACCCGCTGGGCTCCGGCGATCCTTCCGCTTCAGTCTTCCAAGTAGCTGGAACTACAGGTGTGCGCTACCACGCCCGGCTAATTTTTTGATTTATTGTAGAGATGAGTTCTCGCCCAGTTGCCCAGGCGGGTCTCGAACCCGCGGGCTCAGGCAATCCACTCACCTCAGCCTCCCAAAGGCGCGGGATTACAGGCTGAGCCACTGAGCCCAGCCCACACACATGTTTATTGCAGCCTTATTCACAATAGCAAAAACATGGACCCAACCTAGATGGCCATCAGTGGACTGGACAAGGAAAAATGTGATCCAGATACACTATGGCATACTACGCAGCCATAACAAATAACCAAGCTGAGTCCTTGGCAGCAACATGGACACCATCATCCTGAGGGAATTAGAAAATGGAATAGAAAATGGAATCGCAGATTCCATTCCCTCATCCTGAGGGAAATAGAAAATGGAATTGCAGAAATAGAAAATGGAATTGCAGATGTTCTCCCTAAAAAGTCTCCCTGAAGAGACACAGGCACAAGGATAGGGACAACAGACACCTGGGACTCCTGTGGGGACAGAGAGCTGGGAAGCCACGTTGAAAGTCACCTACTGGGTACAAGACTCACCACCTGGGTGACAGGCTCACCATCACGCCACAGACCTATGTCACAGACCTGCACACGTAGGCCTTGAATATAAAAAAAGTAATTAATTTTTTTAAAAAAACAACTCTCAACACAGGAAAAAAAAAGTCATCAAATAGATGGTTTTTTAAGACCGTTTCCACTGGGGACAACTGGAGCCTAATTCCACTGAGGAGCCCCAGGAGGCAGCATAGAGCAAAGGCCTTAGACTCACCCACCAACGGTCCCAGGCAGTGGAGTATTCATCTTCCAATTTTTGTCCTTTATGCCTTTCGGGGGCTGCTCCCAGGACATCTCTTCCTTGGTTTTCTGTCCTGTTCCATGCATGAGGTGAGCAGACGTCAAAGGCCAGCGAGATTCCCCAGAAAACGTGTCGCCCCCGGGCAAATTGTCACAGGTGTCCCAGTGGAAATTCCAGGTGGCTTCCAGGAAACGCTGAGGCTATAGTCATGGACAGATCTCATCTGCCCCCCACACCCCACGTTCCTCTCCCTCCAGGTGCTGTGCTCTGTCGTCGCCGGGCTGCTGCACTTTCTCTACCTGGCCTCCTTCACCTGGATGCTCCTGGAGGGGCTGCACCTCTTCCTGACGGTGAGGAATCTCAAGGTGATCAACTACACCAGCGCCGGCAGATTCAAGAAGAGGTTCATGTACCCTTTCGGCTATGGGATCCCAGCTGTGATTGTCGCCGTGTCGGCCGCCGTTGGACACAGAAATTATGGAACCTTGACTCAGTAAGCACGACATGTGTGTCTATGGTGGAAGTCCATGGTCCCCACGTGATTTAAAATCAAAGTCCGTCTTCCAATTGTAAGTTATACGTTGAGCCGGTCCTTGCTTAAGCCTGAATTTTGTGTTATTGACTTATTTATCAAATTTTTTGAGTTGAGGGTCTCACTCTGTCACCCAGGCTGGAGTGCAGTGGCACGATCATGGCTCACCACAGCCTCGACCTCCTGGGCTCAGGAGATCCTCCTACCTCAGCCTCCTAAGTTGCTGAGACTACAGGCACCGTGCACCACCACACCCAGCTAATTTTTAAAAAATTTTTTTTGGTAGAGACAAGGTCTTGCTATGCTACATGGCCAAGCCAGAATTTTATATTCTCTCTACAGCAATGGCTCTCAGCATCTTTGGGGTTGGATCACTTTGAGAATTTTGATGAAAGCCACAGCTCCTCTTCCTCAGACAAATGTACATATACACGAAATTTGTAATACAATTTCAGTTAATGCAGGGACAGGCAAAGCAACTCCATGGCCCCACATGAAGAACCCGTGGGCTACATGTTCTGTAGGATTCTGGAAGAGTGGGTGGAATGGGTTGAGATGAATCTTCAAATGCAAAGGCTAACAGCAATATGACCAGCTATCAACGTCCTATGATGCATCAGAGTTGATGCTTCCTCTTTGCAGTAGCTCATGCCGTTCTCACCACAACCCTGCAAAGTCAGCAGTTTACTGTCTCACACACAGGACATCTGGGGCTTAGCATATGTCATAAACTTTCCCAGGGTCAGAACTACAAGGAGAGCAAGTCAGAACTGCCAAGTTCGGGCTCTGAAGAGCCGTGTTCTAATGCTTCCCTCAGGAAGCTTGCAGAGCTGTGCACACAACAATGAGTTGAAGAAGCTGATGTGTTGACCATGGTGCTTGGGTCAGGAAGCGGGTTGCCAAGTTTTTCTATTAAGGGCCAACTGGTAACTATTTTTGGCTCTGCAGGGCATAGAGTCTCTGTGGTGACTACACAACGTTGCCCTTATAGTGTGAAAGCAGCATCAATAATATGTAAATAAATAAGCATGACTGTGTTTCAATAAAACTTTATTTACAAAAACAAGTGATGGTTTGGGTAACTCATGCCTGTAATCCTAGCAATTTGGGAGGTGGAGGTTAGAAGATTGCCTGAGCCCAGGAGTTCAAGATCACCTGGGTAACATAGCAAGACCTCGTTTCTACAAAAAATATAACAAATTAGCCAGACATGATGGCATGCACCTGTAGTCGCATCTACTTGAGAGGCTGAGCATCTACTTGAAAGATCACTTGAGCCCAGCAGAATGAGACTGTGGTAGCCGTGAACATGCCACTGCACTCCAGACTGGGCGACAGAGTCCAAAATAAACAAGCAAAAAAACAAAAAACAAGTAGTGGACTGGATTGCCCCATGGACCACAGTTTGAAACCCCTGGAATATAACTCCGGTTTGGAACATTTTCTGCCCACTGAGTGTTGGAGATTCCTACTTCCAGGTCCTCTTTAAGCATAAGTTATACTATCTTTGCCAACATAAGCCAGAACAGAATACAAAGCACTTGGGCAACACAGTACTTGGTGTACAGAGTATGACTAAGTAGTGTTAATGGTGATAGTTAATTTTTCAAATCTTTCTCCTTATAGCACATTTGACTCCTAACCACATTTCAGTCTTTTTTGAAAACCCTGCTTCATGCACATTATCTTACTTAATCTTTCCTACAAGTTCTACATGAGGGAAACTACTAAACTTGATGAAAAATCTCAGAGACGGCCTTAACAAATGGAGAGATACATCGTATTTATGGGTAGAAAGATTCAATATTGTCAAGATGCCATTTTCCCCCAGCTCAGCCTATAAATTCAGCATATTTCCAATCAAAATCCCAGAAAATTGTTTCCTGGGTTTTGACAAATTGATCCCAAAGCTTATTGGCGGAGATTAAAATTATGAACTTTGCGGCAACTTGGATGAATTTAGAGTCTATCATACTAGGTGATCTATCGCAGAAACACATTCTCTCTCAAGAGTGGGTCCTGAACGTTAATCACGATACTGCAAGAGGGGGAGGGAAGCTCATAACATCACATCATTTACCTGACCCTAGACCAGGGAAAGAGAGGAACAGTGGGGAGCCCAAGCCTTACCTGCACACAGACCACTTATGTGTCTCATCCTGATGTGCATCCCACATCTTTAAAATAAAATTAAGAGAAAAAAGACCCAGAAAATGCTAACACAGTATTGATGGAGAAGAACAAAGTTGGAGGACTGACATTAGCTGACTTCGAGCCTTGAACTTTTTTTGAGTTGGAGTCTCACTCTGTCGCCCAGACTGGAGTGCAGTGGCCACTCCCGGCCACCGCAGCCTCGAACTGCTGGTCTCTGGCGATCCTGCCGCCTCAGCCTTCCAAGTAGCCGGAACTACAGGCGCGCGCTACCATGCCCGGCTGATTTTTGATTTATTGTAGAGATGAGGTCTCGCCAAGTTGCCCAGGCAGGTCTTGAACCCACGGGCTCAGGCAATCCACTCACCTCAGAACTTTTCTAAAGCTTTCATTAGCCCCATATTGCACACGGAGAAACAGGCTTTGTGCGCACAGCTAGTGTCGGGTGGGGACCCGCAGCCGACTCCATCTGAAACCTGGACTCTGGACCAAAGTCCTCCTAACAGTCTTCAGAGTTCTCTGCCTTCCTCTGAGGAATAAACAGTGAACCTTGATCTCTCTCTCTCTTTCAACAGCTGCTGGCTCAAGCTGGATAAAGGCTTCATCTGGAGCTTTATGGGACCAGTGGCTGTCATTATCTTAGTAGGTGACCGTTATTCATTATGGGGGTGCCCTCCTTGGGTTGGTGAAACATACAGAAATGTCTCTTCTCTGTTAAGGGGAGAGGAGATGGAAAATAAGGAAATACAACCTAATGTGATCAAATCCTCTTTCTGAAAAGACTGTCCTCATATGTTTGTTCCTAAATGACCCCTGGGTCACCAGTGGCTTTGACATAATGTAATCCTCTGGTGCAGATTTGTTTTAAAATCTTGTATTTATTTATCTGATGAATATTGAGTGTTTCCTCTGTATAGGGTGCCATGGTTTCCTGTTTTCTGGGAACTATCTGGATGCATCTGCTGCCTGGCATAGCTATTAATGACACCATTCTGCTTTCAGTTCCACATTTGAGTGACAAATTGTAGCGTCAGTCTAGTAAAGCACTGATAACCATAGGGTGTATGCTGAGTCTATGTCCATACTGTCATTTTTGTTCTTGTTGTTGCATCAAGGTCTCACTCTTGTCACTCAGACCAGAGTGCAGTAGCACTATCATGCTCACTGCAGCCTTGCCCTCCAGGCCTTCTGAGTAGCTCCTGCCTCAGCTGACACTACAGGCATGCACTACTACACCTGGCTAATTTTTTGATTATTTTGTGGAGATAAGGTTTTGCTATGCTGCCCAGACAGGTCTCAAACTTCTGGGCTCAAGCAATCCTCCTGCCTCGGCCTTCCAAAATGCCGGGATTACAGGTGTGAGTGACCACACCCAGCCTATGCTCTCCTTATTAAGCCTATATCTTTTGGGAAAAGAATCTTAGGTCCACTTGCAGTTGGACTGCATGAAATGACCGCAAAAGAAAATTTCAAGTTGTTTTTTCATGCTACTTCCACAGATAAACCTACTGTTCTACTTCCAAGTTCTATGGATTTTGAGAAGTAAACTTTCCTCCCTCAACAAAGAAGTCTCGACTATTCAGGACACCAGGTAAGAAGCTACCAGAATCAGTAGTACTCACAGATTGTTCTTACAGAATCACTCTTCCTGAGAAAGAAATAACCCACACAGAAGTAAGATATTTCTGGTGCTAGATACTCAGTGATCTATCACAGAAACAAAGAACTGTGTATCACATGTTCTCATTCATAAGTGGACCCTGAACAATTATCATAATACTATAAGAAAGGGATTGGCAGTAGGGGGGAACTGCAGGGGGCATCAATAAGGGTACCTGATCTAAAGCCAAGTGAAGTGGGGACCAAAGGGAGGCCCAAACTTTACCTGTACAATGATCATTTGTATATCTAAGCCTGAATTGTACCCCACATCTTTAAAGTAAAAATTTTTAAAATAACAAAATGTAAAAAAAATACTAAAAAATAAGAAAGACAATTAAAGAAGAATAGAAACTATTACTCATGCCTGTAATCCCAGCATCTTGGGAGACCAAGGTGGGAGGATTGCTTGAGCCCAGGAGTTGAGAACAGCCTGGGCAGCATAGCGAAACTATGATTTTCAAGTAACTGAAGGCTCTCCTCCATTACCTTATTCGAGGAATATTCATCAAGTATCTCCTCTGTACACTGCATTCTTCACATGAAAGTAATGTTAAGAGTATTAACATTCTCAGTGCACAGTGGCGCAAGCCTGTAATCCCAGCACTTTAGGAGGCTAAGGTGAGAGGATTGACTGAGTCCAGGAGTTCTAGACCAGCCTGGGCAACTTGGTAAGTCATCTTTGCTACAGTAAATTAAAACATTAACAAGGCTTGGCGGTGCATGCTTGTAGTTCTGGCTACTTGGAAGGCTGAGGCAGGAGGATCGCCGGAGCCCAGCAGGTCGAGGCTGTGGTAGCCATGAGCATGCCACTGCACTCCAGCCTGGGCGACAGAGTGAGATTCCAACTCAAAAAAAAAAAAAATAGAGTATCCACAACATCATCCTCTCCCCAACCCTTAGAGTCCATCCACTTCAAGACTCTGTTCTCCTTGGTTGTAGAAACTCAATTGTCACTGGTACCAGTCTAATCTATTAAAAAGAAAGATGGCAACAACTGATATCAAGTAGGAATTTGGTAGATGCTGTGTGTTGACTGACATCATTTTACGGAATGCATAGAACTCCAACCAACATGGTGATGTTACTTAAAACCCCTGTTGATAACATGAGCCAATGGCCCATCTTACCCAAGGGTGAGTAAGTATTGGGCTTTGGTGAGTCACATGTGGATACAACTTAAAGGGAGCTACTCAATTCCAGACCTTGGCTTTGGTCTCATGGATTTTCCAGACCAACCTGACATCTCTTATGTTCAGTTGCCTCAATCCGGGAGTGTCAGAGTGTCACTCTGCTTGGTGTAACCCCTTTCCCGATACAAGTGTCTATGAGTGAAGGTTTATCACACACACACACACACACACGCATGCACTCTCACACACATACATCAGCTCTTCCAGTCAGTTGCAACCCACAATCCCATTCCATTCCGTGAAACACAATTTATTTTTCGAGAAACCCAACACTATGCATCTTCTAAAATCAGGAAATCATTGTCATCTAAAATTTTCTTTGCTTTTTTTTTGGGGGGGTTGGAGTCTCACTCTGTTCCCATGGCTAGAGTGCAGTGGCACGATCACAGCTCACTGCAGTCACAACCTCCTGGGTTCATGAGTCCTCCCACCTCAGCCTCCTGAGTAGCTGGAACTGCAGGAGTATACAACCACACCTGGCTAACTTTTAATTCTTTGTAGAGATGAGATCTATGTTGCTCGGGCTGGCCCGGAACTCTCGAGCAATCCTCCCATCTTGGCCTCCACCAAAGCGCTGAGATTACAGGCATGATGCTCCGCCTCCGTATTTTTCAGTACAGATTTCTGGAAGGCATTTCCCACAGATCTTCCAGGTAGAAGCTTTTGCAGAGAAGTCATTTCCTGGAGTGGGAAAAGACATGATGCTCAGTGATTTGCAGTGATTGCAACATGGATGTAGTCATCGTCAAGCTGTGTGACTTTACACCTGTCACGTAATAACTGTGGGAGGTTGTTGTGAGGGTTATGTCAGGGAATTCACAAAAAGCATTTTGTTAGCACTAATGTGAACTCAATGCACAATCAGTGCCTGATGAACTGTCGTTATTATTACTCTTTTTCTCCCCCAGAGTCATGACATTTAAAGCCATTGCTCAACTGTTTATCCTGGGCTGTTCTTGGGGCCTTGGCTTTTTTATGGTTGAAGGTGTAGGGAAGACCCTCGAATTAGTCAATACCTACGCATTTACCATCATCAACGTCCTGCAGGGGGTGCTACTCTTTGTAGTGCATTGTCTCCTTAATCGCCAGGTAAGGCTTATTATTATTATTATTATTATTATTATTATTTTGAGACAGGGTCTTACTCTGTCCCTCAGGCTGGAGTGCAGTGACATGATCAGAGCTCACTACAGCTGCAAACTCCTGGACTCAAGCAATCCTTCGGCCTCAGTCTCCCTACAGGCTGCCACCACAACTGGCTAATTAAAATTCTTTTTTGTAGAGACAGGGTCTCGCTGTGTTGCTCAGGATGGTCTCAAAGAGATCCTCCTGCTTCAGCCTCTCCAATCACTGGAATTATAGGTGTGAGCCACTGAACCCGGTCTAAGGGCTTATTATTTTGTCTCTCATCAGTCTAGTCCCAGAGTCTTACTGAATGGTTGTTCACATTCTCACTCTTCCCTGACCTCTTGTTTTTGTATTTTGGGGTTGTCTTGATTTTGAGAAGAGGATTTAGGTGCTGGTTGGGTAGACCGTGGGCTCTGGGTTTCATCCATTCAGCATCCTAACACATCTCTTAAGAGCATGCATCAGTCAGGCTAAGGTAGTTTATGCAGCAGTAACAAATAGCCCCTTGTGTCCCAACGTTTATTTTTTTTTGTTCATGCTACATCATTGTGATTTGATCCACATTGTCTTCCCTCTGGGACCCAGACTGAAGGTGGTCCCCTGTTTAGAACAATGATGGTTTTGTGGCAAAGGAAAAAGACGTCATGGCAAAGCACAGTTTAGCTCTTAAAGCTTCTTCCTAGCAGTGATGCCCATTAGTTCTGCTCTCATTTCATTGGTCAAAGCAAGTCACATGGCCATACTTGAGTCCACCAGGAAGGGAACAAGCAATTCTTTTGTAATGAGGGGCACTAGAGGGAGTGAGTCTGGAATATTTGGCATAATTTACCATAAGCTCAAAGAGACTGCAACTCTAATCCCAGTTCTTCCATTGAGTAGGTTGCTGTGTGACCCTGGGTAAACTGCCTACTTTCTCTGAGTCTTATTTGCAATTTTCTCACCCCAAAATGTGATAATGTCCACCTTACAGGGTTGAAGAATTGAATGAGTCAGTGCAATGTAAATCTCCTAGCACAATCCTTGGCATACCTTGAGGTCTCAGTGAAGGTTGATATTATAATTTTACTCTCCATAGAAAATTGGAAAAAATTCTCATTTGCTATTGACTAAAACTGTCAGCAGTTAAGATTCTGATGGCCCAAAGGTCATCTTAATAATTCATTAACTTCTTTTCCAAGATTCTTAATGCTTGGTATTCTTTACAGAAGATGTATAAGTACAACTTTGGTGCCTTCGTGAACTAATGTTGAGTGTTACATCTTTATTTATTTTTTATTTTTATTTTTTGGGTTGGTCTCACTCCGTTGCCCAGGCTGGAGTGCAGTGGCATGCTCATGGCCACCCAGCTTCGAACTGCTGGGCTCCAGCAATCCTTCCACCTCAGCCTTCCAAGGAGCCGGAACTACAGGCGCATGCTACCCTGCCCGGATAATCTTTAAATTTATTTATTGTAGAGACAAGGTCTTGCCAAGTTGCCCGAGCTGGTCTCGAACCCGTGGGCTCAGGCAATCCACTCGCCTCAGCATCCCAAAGTGCTGGGATGACAGGCTTGAACCACCGCAACTGGCCTGAGCGTTAAATCTTTAAATGTCCCTTTTCCATGTTAAAGAAGTAAAGGGAAGGCAATTCGTGGAATCCCAGGGAGTGATTTAGGGTAATGGTTAGTGTCAGGACTCCGAGTAGGAATGATAGAGCTTTAAGCGCTGATCGTGTGACTATGGGCATGTCAATTTACCTACAAGAGCCTGAACTCCATCTTTAATTGTGGGTAGGAGGAATACCATCCTCACAGGGTTCATGTAAGGATTAAATGATAAATTGCATGTGAAGTGCCTTGAACATAACCAGTGTTCAATAAATGGTGACTGTCATCAACATACGGGGTCTGACAATTAAGTTTGTGAACTCATCCTAGAAAAAGTGCTACATGTCTCATTGCTGAATATCACTATGGGTGCCTCCAAGGTACTCCCATTGGAAAACTATGCACTTATGCCAGCGCCTAGTCCACCTATCAAAGCAGTTTTGGAACTCTGTTTCTGGAATGGTCGCAGAGCTGTTATCATGAGAATGCCAGAGCTGGGATTAGAGCCATGAACAAACATTAAATTTCTTGCTAAACTTGGCAAGAGTGGAAGTGAGATCAGGGATATATTAGTCCAAGTTTATGGGGGATAGTGCCATGAAGAAAACAACAGTGTACACATGAATTAAACATTTTCCTGAGGGGGAGAGAAAGCATCATTGATGAAGAGAGGTCAGGACAACCAATAACGAGGAGAACTGATGAAGACATTGAAAAAATTCTCCGAATTTGTGTCAAAATCATCAACTGACTGTAAGAAGCATAGCAGACCAAATAAACATCGACAGAGAAACACTTAGGGAAATCATAACTGAAAATCTTGGCATGAGAAAGGTGTGTGCAAAAATGGTCTGGAAGGAGCTCTTGAATCACAACAATGCACCGGCTCGCACAGTACTGTCCACGAGGGAGTTTTTAGTCAGTCAACAAATAACTGTGTTGGAACACCCTCCTTACTCACCTGATCTGGCCCCCGGTGACTTTTCTCTTTACCCAAAGATAAAGGAAATATTGAAAGGAAGACATTTTGATGACATTCGGGACATCAAGGCAAACGCAGCAACAGCTATGATGGCCATTCCAGAAGAAGAGTTCCAAAATTGCTCTGATGGGTGGACGAGGTGCTGGCATCAGTGCATAGCTTCCCAAAGGGAGTCCTTCGAAGGTGACCATAGTGATACTCAGCAATGAGGGATGGAGCAGTTTTCTAGGATGGTTCGCGAACTTAATGGCCAGGCTCCAAAATGACACACCCACCACTATCCTGTCATCACCAACGTCACCACAGTCACTTTCATCGTGACTTATATCATCACCATCATCGCCGTCATCAACATCCCCACCCTGTGTTGAGTCCTTTGGGGCTAATATTTAGCATGCACTTTTTCTATCCCTGGGGAATCTGAACTCAAATGAAATTAATAACATGAGCATGGCGACAATTACACAGAAAACGAATGCAGAGTAGTAGAGAGTAGGGCTTGGCATCTTCATCTTTAGTCTCCCATGTTAGCGTCCTTTCCCCTGAACCAAGCTCTGGAGGTGACGTGAGACTCTGTAATTCTCAAACTTCCAGGTGCGGATGGAATACAAGCAATGGCTGAGTGGGATGCGGAAGGGAGTCAAAACTGAAAGCACGGAGATGTCTCGCTCAACCACCCACACCAAAGTGGTAAGATCGGCTCCTCTGAAGGGCAGAGCCCAACAGCTTATGCTTCCAGGAACTTTCTGGTTCCTTGAGCTGCAAGAAGGGAAAACATGTCAGGTTCCTGCTTTATGCAGCTGTAGTTTCCAGTTTTTGAGACCCAAACAAAAAAAAACTCTGTCTTCCTCCCTCCCTCCCTCTACTTTTTCTTGTTCTCTCTCAGTTTCTTTCTTTCCTTCTTTCTCTCTTTGCTGATTCTCTTCTTCATTATTTCTCCCTCCTTCTCTCCTTTTCTTCCTTCCACAAAGACCCAAAGTATATTTAACAAAAAAAAAAAACTTTACATTTATTTAACAACATTCATGTCACAAAGATTTATTGCCCACTCTAAATAGATCAGTTTTGCCCAGGCATCGTTTAGGTGAAACACCAGTGGCCACACTGACGGGCGTTTGTACCCTCACAGAGATGACATTCTAGTGGGGTGGGGGCTGGACAACAAGCCACAAAAAGCGAAAGTTATAGCATATTGGAAAGGGATGTATGCTACCCAAGAAACAGAGCCATGGAGAGCCATCAAGGAACACGTGGGGCATTTAGATGTCATTGGGCAGCCATGAGGCACTTCATTGAGAAGATGACATTTGGGTAAAGACTGGAAGGCTAGATTGGGCTCGGTGGCTCCAACTGTCATCCTAGCACTTTGGGAGGCCAAGGCGAGTGAATTGCCTGAGCCCGCGGGTTCAAGACCCTCCTGGGCAACTTGGCGAGACCTCATCTCTACAATAAATCAAAAATTAGCTGGGCATGGTCGTACATGCCTGTAGTTCCAGTACTTGGAAGGCTGAGATGGAAGGATCACCAGAGCCCAGCAGGTGGAGGCTGCGGTGGCTGGGAGTGTGCCACTGCACTCCAGCCTTCACGACAGAGTGAGACTCCAACTCAAAAAAAAAAAAAGACTGGAAAGTTGTATATGGTTTTTTTTAAAATGACCTCTGCTTTGTTAAATTATCTAGATTTGAAACACTAGGAGTAGAATCTAAGAATTTTGGTCAGAAGCCATAGATTCCTGAGTGCTGTGACTCTTGTAACCGGGGCTTCTTCCTTGACACTATGCCCACAGAGCTGTTACAAGAGGTATGAACTTGGCTGGGCATGGTGGCTCACGCCTGTCATCCCAGCACTTTGGGAGGCTGAGGAGAGAGGACTGCCTGAGCCCAGGGGTTCAAGAGCATCCTGGGCCACTTGGTGAGACCTCGTCTCTATAAAAAAAATTGAAAAATTAGCCAGGCATGGTGGTACTTGCCTATAGTCCAGCTACTTGGAAGGCTGAGGTGGAAGGACAGCTTTAACCCTGAAGGTGGAGGCTGTAGTGGCTGCGATAGTGTGATTGCACTCCAGTCTGGACAACAGAGTGAGACCCCAATGGGGGGGGAGCAGAGGGAGAGAAGTTTTATTTGGAACATGGAGCTTCTAAGTCATGGTAGCTACTGCAGCTCTCATCACGAGAGTCAAAGGATGCCAAGTAAGTTCAGTGCTCAGAATATTGCCTGGGACCACAGGAAGGTCCCTGTAATGTCTGCGAAAAGATAAATTAAAACAACCATTACAGACGGTGATTTTGGGGGGGTGAAAAAGTTGTAAAGTCAGCTATTAGGGCATCTTTACCAAACTTTGGATCTTACAGAACTCCCAGCTTGTCATTTCTAGGTAACCGAGAAGTTTCTGTTCATTTCTGAAGTGTTAGCTGGGCTCCGTGGCTCACGCCTGTCATCCCAGCACTTAGGGAGGCCGAGGCGGGAGGATCGCTGGAGCCCAGGAGGTCAAGACCAGCCTGGGCAACATAGCGAGACCTCATCTCTATGCAAACAAACAAACAAACAAGCAAATAAATAAATTCTGAAGTGTAAATTTCTCTTTCACTCTTTCTCCTTGTTCTCTCCCTCCAAGGAGGAGGAATCGAAGAAGCCATCGGAATCATTTCCTAGGAAAGACACCTCGTCGGCCCCGTCGCTGCCGCAGGTTCACCTCGTCTCTGCTTCTTGGCAGAAGGCGAACTGACCTGTTCATTGACAGCCCCCCACTGTGCCTCCGTAGGGATTGGACGGATGCCCCCCTGTTGCCTGCCTTGCCTGCGAAGAATCCTGTCTGGTTCTTCTCTTTTGGCCTTCTCTCCACAGAAAACTTGGGGGCATGTGGGAGAATTCTTAGACCTAGAATCCAGTAGTGTGTCCCAGGCAGTGAAGTGACCAAATGGTGTTTTTTTCATGATGAGGAGGGAAAGTGGATTTTTTTTTCTTCCAGCTTTTCCCTCCTTACCTGTCATCCATCTACGGGCATCTGGACTCAGCTCATGGCTCTCTCTCTCTCTGGGCCCCCACTGCCTTGGGTGCTTCCAAAGATCTTACCCTCTCACTTCACGTTCACATAATTCGGCCATTCCCGTAGGGATACCTATGAAAGGTGTTCCGGCTGTGCAAACATGCACCATCCTCCCAGCATAGGGATGTCTTGGTCACAGGAAGGATCTTTTGGCCAAGTCACGGGCACTTCTTCTTTTCCAGACCTGAGGTTTTTCGAGCCTATGTGTGTACTTGGGTTAAAGATCATTTTTTTTCTTAAACTGGGCTGGGTGGCTCAGATGGTAATCCCAGTACTTTGGGAGGCTGAGGAGAGTGGATTGCCTGAGCCCGCGGGTTCGAGACCCACCTGGGCAACTTGGAGAGACCTCGT
>NW_007259877.1:0-35985 GCF_000164805.1 Carlito syrichta
CAGGTCCCCTCCCACTGTGGGAGATTTCTGTCTTCTCAATAAATCCTGCTTACTAAATAATAATAATAATAAATAAATAAATTTCAGGATCTGATCTTAAAGGCATTTGTATAACTGAGTTTAAGTTCAAAAAAGAAAATAAATTGTTAAAAATTTGGAAAATTCTTATCACTGTAAATGCAGAATTTTTTTAATCCTAACTTCTTTAAGAAAAGACTCCATGAAATGACTTCTAAGCATGAAACTATGACAAATTTTCTCATCTATAATGTAATGTGTATATAATAATTAATTGAAGGAAATAATAATGATAGTAGGAAGCCAGTAGTATTCAATACAACCTCTTCTTTTCTTCTCCTTTTTTCTTTAAAATACTTCTGGAAGTGGAACTCTTTGTCAGTGAGTTATCAAGCAGCTGCAGGACATTTATTCACCAAATTCTTTTCTTGTTATGCAGTGTTTGAAGGTCTTCGCCCCATCTATAAGACATTTCACTTCAGGATGATTCCCCTAAGGGCAACAATAAAGCAGGTGCTGCTAGGCGCATCAGGCGCGTCCAAGCCCTGGGAGCACTGACACCCGCGCACACCTGGCTTGGTCACGAGTACCCGGGCGGCGCCGTGCCCAGCCCAGCCCGAGCGCAGGAGCCGCCGCCACCGCCACAGCTCAGGTGTCGGGTTACGGGAGGGCGGGGGGCTCTGCTCTGCATGGGCCGCAGGCACCCACCCAGGTTGTTTTTTTTTAATAAAAAGTAATTGTTTTACTAAGTTTACTCTCAAAGAACACGTAATTTATTTTTCAAAAATTCTTCTGGAAACTTATTAATAGGATAAATTTTATAAATAGCTTTTAAAATTGTAATTTCTTGCTTTTTTTTTTTTTTTTGAGTTGGGAGTCTCACTCAGTCGCCCAGACTGGAGTGCAGTGGCCGCTTTCTGCCACTACAGCCTCCACCTGCTGGGCTCCGGCAATCCTTCCACCTCAGCCTTCCAAGTAGCTGGAACTACAGGCTCGTGCTACCACGCCCGGCTCATTTTTTATTTATTGTAGAGATGAGGTCTCACCAAGTTGCCCAGGTGGGCTCAGGCAATCCATTCACCTCAGCCTCCCAAAGCGCTGAGATTATAGGCTGAGCCACCGAGCACGGCTGTATTTTATAATTTTTTATTATGCAAGGAAACTCTGTAGAGAAGACTCCTGGAGCTGACTCAGAGAAACACATTGTCCTTGATAAAAGCAAGCTTTCCCCTAGAATCTGCACTGCCAGAGACAAGATCCAGTCCCCAGAAATGGAGACTTTAAAAGTTAAGCAGATTCAAGCACTTGAGTACAGAATAAACTGAAGGGCAGATGCCACCCTGAGACAAAGAGCAATCACACAACCAGGGGACGTGGTGCCCCCAGGCTCACCCAGTTCGGATAAGATATCCGGACGAGCTCCATGTTCTGCCTACCAGAGAGGAACGCTCTCATAATCAAGTGGCTGTGTTCTTATCCGACTTCTTCGCCCTGAGTCTCGCGGGCTTCTAAGGTGAAAGGTCTTCAGACGTCAAAGTTGAGCAGAACAAAGGTGTGGATGGCAGTGAAAACGCATGAAGCCGGAAAAGCAGAGTAGAGGGACGTGTGCCAAGGGCAGCTGAGCCTCTCTGGCCAGGCCCCAAGGGGTTGTACGTAGTTGAGCCGAGAAACATTCTAGGCAAGAAAAGCATGTAAAGCACAAAGGTGGATATAAGAACAACGTAGAGGGGGCCCGGCAGGCAAAGCAGAGGCACACTCGAAAATAATGAGAGAAAAGCCAACCCAGTCCTTCAGGAAGGAGCGGCCATGGCGTCAAGGTTTTTGAACGCCAACTGAGGGGGTTAGGGCCATCAGGGAGTCACCAGGAGTCTCCCAGATGCCGAGGAAGGACAGACTGGCAGGCAGTATTCTAGGGTCCCTTCCTCTGCTCCCACCAGAACAATAAGTTCAACTATTTTGCAGCTGCTCTTCTAAGGAGTCTTTCCTTTGAAAGATACCTTTCAAAATGGTGGACGTGATCAAAGTATGGTTTGAGGGTTATTTCACGGTTTTGCTCAGAGAGGAAATAAGAACGTACAAGAAGCAAGAAACTGAAATGAAGAACATGAAAAACCAAAAGGAAACGCAAAGAAGGCATATTTTAAAATGACTAGCTTGATTACCGAAACGGAACAACAGAGAAGGCCCAACCTTACTTCCTCGGTTATCCATGGTGACTTTCTACCCTCCTAAGTTTTGTCCAGCCCTTGATTCTCCTCTGCTCTGTCCCCTTCTGTCCTTCCGCACCATCTTCTTGTTCCTCGGGCGCCTGGTCCCACGCCATGACTGCAGAGCTGCCTTCAACTGGCACAATAATTCTGTGTTCTGCTCACTCGGCTTTCTATTTCACACGTAGGTCTTGCCTGTCCAAAGTCATCACTTCTTCTAAAAATATTTTATTTTTGGTGCTTAGCTTTCTCTAAGTCCTTTACAGACATGACCTCATCCATTTCTCCTGAAAGTAGGAGCCCCGATGACAGAGTGGCCCCAAAAGCTACTTGTGCGGATTACTGGGTATATATGTGTCTGGGACCTCAAAGGTGTCAGTCCTGCCTATTTGGGGTGAAAGATGGATGCCCTCGACTATCAATACATGCCAAGAGCTCTCATTCAAAGCGAGGAAAATGTTCCAACACCAGCATTTAAGAAAAAGAAAAACGTCTTTTATTTTAAAAAAAAGACTTGCATTAAAAAAAAGACTTGTATTTAAGAGAAAAAAATTCTTGCCATCCACCAAAGAAAGGAAACATAAGAAAATGACATGCTACCATGTTTCTCCGAAATTCCAAATTCTTACTTCTTATAAAACTTAAAGTAGAGAATTTTATCTCTGGAGGCATTATTGGATTCTCATGTGCTCTGAAAAAATAAATACAGTCAACCTGCTCTTACCCCAAAGTCGGTAAGATCCTTTTATTCACAAACACACACACACACACACACATACGCACCCCCATTTTACCATCCCACACACCAGTGTGTTCAACCTTCTTCTGTGTAATGAGTGAAGCAGACATTCAGGAGAGGAGACTTTCATTTTGCAACCGCCTGGCCCAACCTGGCGTGAGGAAGAGAGTGCGGGGATTAGCGGGCACCTCGATCACCTCTCCGTCCTCCACGCTCCTCACCCCACCGTTCCCCTGTCGGTGCTGTCCCGTGGAGAGTGCAGGCCAAGGTAACTTTAGGACCTTCGAAATGCCTGAACTCCTAATACAGGAAAACATTAGCATTTTATTAACTTGGTAGAAGATTCCAGCCTAAATAGATTCTTTTCCTCTGCTGAACATATGTTGAAAAGATTATGGGAAAGAATTTTTAATTTCAGTCTTCTGTTCCAATAAAGAATAACTCACTTGTATATTTTCACAGGGCGTAAAGATTATTTCACTTAAACTACACTCAGTCTTTACACCTTTACTATGTACCTACCCCTAAGTAGGTGCACATAAGTGATGAATACTGCTACCCAAAGTACAAATGAGACACTTACTGAAAATAAAAAGATGTAGAAAATTAAAATAGAATTATAGAAAGAAGAAAGAAGTCCACCAAAAGTGTCGTCTTCCCTTGGGACCAACGTAAAGACTAAAAGACCTTTAAAAGTCATGTGCTGGAAGTGAACATCCGAAATGACTGTGGCTTCCTTCCAGGCTGTCACTTAGAGATAGAAGTTTACAGTAGCAGGCCATGGTGTCCCGGTCCCCCAAGCATTAGATTTTTGTCTCCTTTGTTAAAAACAGACCCTAATCTGTTGGGAGCCAGCCTTGGAGGCCCACCTGATTGACAGGGTCCGGGTGGGCCGAAGACCCCGGGCCGCAGGGCGAGCCCAGGAAGCTGAGGCCCTTCTGTCTTTCAACTTTGCTGTTTGATACCGCCGAAGAATTCTGTGCAGTCGTGGAAGAAGAAAATGGCATGTTTATGTGAAGTACTCACAGCTAACCTGGAAATGTCATGGTTTATTTTTCCATTTTCCCACTATGCCATTTGGCCTTTTCTAACATATGCAAGGGTTAAACTCTGAAGCACATCAAGAATGCTTTCTTTCACTTGGTTATAAGTTACTAGATATTGCTTAAGTAATAAATGATATAAGTATATCCACTCCTTATTTGATTTAGGATTATGCAGTTTAGTGTTTAGACATAAGGTTTTTTAGAAGCACAAGTTTATAGTAGTTCATTATGAATTCATTATAAGTTCTAACACTTACCTAGGAGTTATGTAGGTGATTTATAACACTGCTTTCACTAACTTAGGATAAAGATTAATGTTAAAGTTTTTACTTAATTCTATAGTTAAAACTATAAACTTATAACTCTAAGTTAACATTTATAGAGTAGGTTTTCACTGAACTCAGAATATAATAATCAGACACTTTTATGACAGATCAGCTAAAACAGAAAGCAACCTTGAGGGGCCTGGGAAACATTACTAAAAGCTTCTTTTGAGTTCTCTTTAGAAACAAGCACTGCAAGATAAGAGAAAAGTAACGGGGACATCTGGACAAGGGAGGCGATCACAGGACTCTGAAGAACATAAGAGCCTAAGATGAGAATATTCCTGACACATAAAGAAATATACACTTAAAGAGACTTTCTTGAAACATTTGTAATTTGGGACATTAGACTGAGAGTGTCATTGTTGGCTTTATGAATAAGACGTTGCCTAAATGCCTATGAGAATCTTGGTTTGTTTGCTACTAAAGCCTATGGGAATCTTGGTTTGTTTGCTACTAAGACCACTAGCGGGTAACTTTTAAAGATATGTATGTGAAAGAATTTTCTTTGTCTTGCCCCTTCAAAAATGGTATAAAAGCTCTGTATTAACCAGCATTAAATTGTCATCTGTTCAAGAAGCAGGTGTCCAGTATATGATCGTCGTCGTTTGCCTGTCCGTCTCTCCTTCAACACTTCCCATGACCCTTGTGGGGCGGGCCCCCGCACTTATCTCTGATGAAACAATACCACTGATTTGCTGTAGCTTAAGGAACACTTACCTTTTATCTTAATATAGAGAATAAAACATTGTCCATCACTAAGGAGTGAGTCTCATTGAACAGCCCATGCTACAGGTTAGTTTAAACTGTTGAATAGCTTCCTAAATGTCTTTAAAGAGAAACCACAGCAACAACCGCAATAGTCATGCTACGGTAGCCTTGTTAAAAGCTTCATCTCTCTGTCCTGTCTTCCCTACCCAAAGAACACCTCTACAGGTCTATCAGACACATGTGTAGACCCAAGGAATGTCTCTGACTACATAATTCTCTTCTTACTTAAATGTCTTGAGATCCTCATGGCCAAACATAATATAGGAGCATTGAACTACAGGTGATCATTTTGACCAAAGTAATAGTACTAACCTAATATAGTTCCATCTGGGCATACCAATACTATGTTTTATTTAAATATCACTCAAAAGGTTAAAAATAAAGAAATGGAATTAAAATATGTGGTATCTATACACAATGGAATACTATTCATCTATTTAAAAAGAATGAAATCATGTCTTTTGTAGCATGATGGAATTGGAGGACATTATTTTAAGTAAAACAAGCCAGGTAGAGAAAGTCAAATACATAAGTCCCCTACATATGAACATTCAAGATGCAAACTTTCAGAGACGTGAACATGTGGTTTTTGTGTATTATTCCTCTCCACTAGGTGGCAATATCATCAGTTCAATACATACAATACTACCAGGAAGCCAAAAAAAGTATACACATTTTAAGAGATGTTTGCCATAATCAGAAGTGATGCAGATAGTAAGCATTCTGAGCACCTCTTGTAACTGCAGATATCAAACATGACTTGTAGTTATTTTTTGTTATTGGCAAATATTGAGTATTATTATTTTAGTAGCTTTTTCCTTTCTTAAAATGTGTATACATATTTTTGGCACTCGCTGTATATAACAGATTGTGTTAGTTGAATACCTAGGCTAAATTTGCTGGACTTACAACAAATTGGACTTACAAATACACTTTTAGAGTGGAACTTGTTTGTATGTTGGGGACTTATGGTATCGTATGTTCTCGCTCATAAATGGGTACTTTAAAAATGTGTTCACCTGACTAGGCATGGTGGCTCACACCTATAATCCCAGAACTTTGGGAGGCCAAGACTGGAGGATTGCTTGAGGCCAGGCGTTCAAGACCAGTCTGGGCAACAGAGCAAGACCTTATCTCTACAAAAATAAAAATAAAATAAAATAAATTATTGCTCGTGACCCGCCTGGGCAACTTGGCAAGACCTCATCTCTACAATAAATCAAAATGAACCGGGCGTGGTAGCGCGCGCCTGTAGTTTCAGCTACTTGGACGGCTGAGGCAGAAGGATCGCCAGAGCCCAGCAGGTCGAGGCTGCGGTGGCCAGGAGCGGCCACTGCACTCCAGTCTGGTTGACAGAGTGAGACTCCAACTCAAAAAAAAACTATCCAGATGTGGTTGCACAGGACTGCAGTCCCAACTACTCGGGAGGCTTAGGCGGGAAGATGGTGTGAGTCCCAGAGTTCAAGACTGCAGTGAGCTATGATCACATGATTGTACTCCTTCCAGGGTGACATAGTAAGAGACATGGTCTCAAAAATAAATGTGTACACATGAACATAGAGAATGGAATGGTAAACAACGGGGATTTGGAAGGGTGAGGTAGTGGGAGGGGGTGGATAACAAATGGCTCGAAGCGCATTATTCAGGCGATGGATGCTCTAAAAGCCCTGATCTGACCACGATGCAATCTATGCAGGTAACAGCATTTCAGACATACTCCACACATCTGAGCAAATAAAAAAAAGAAGTGGATGAGAAAACGTTCCCTTTTTTATTTTTAAAAGCACCTGCCATTCTTCCTTTACTGCTACAACATTCTATTTGATGTTAGTAACTCCCCATTGGTATACTCACAAAATTATAAACTGAAGAGAAACCGTACACTGCAATGCCCATAAGATGAAGAAAATCAGTGAGGGCCATGAAATGTCTTGCACTGAGGATGACTCACTCCATGAGACCACCGTAGCATGACGTCTGGCGCGTTTTTAATGAAGTCAAGACTCTGTCGACTCTTCCCAAGGTTACCAGCCAAACTAACCATCCATGAGAGGTCCTACACAGAGGAGCTATCTATGTCATATATGATCAGCTACTTGGTGGATCGGCTTTCTGGCGTTTTCTCCCTAAATATGAAAATCGGGACGGTAGCTAAAGTAGAAGATGAGCTTTCACGCAGAAGAGGAAAGTAATTTTAAACAGAACTAGTCTGGGAGGAAGACATTCTTCTCCCTGAACTCTTACCTCTCTTCTGAAGTTCTCTGGATTCACTCCATCTCAGGCAACGTCTCTTGTGGAGCAAGTCTAGGAAAGATCCCCAGTAGAGGGAGGCTCTCGGATGGCCAGCCAGAGACAGAATAGGCCCGGGGTGGGGAGAAAAATCTAACAGTCTGCTTACGGCTACCCTAGTCCCGACTTTAAGCTGATAGGTCAAAAGACATCAGAGGCTCACTCAGTGGACCAGCCAACTTTACCACGCAGGGACTGGGCCCACACTCTTCCTTAGCAATGGAATGTTTATTGTTCTAGAATGTCCTTTATGCAGCAGATACGGTTACAGATTCCACTGGAAAGATCGCTGTGGGTGTATCAGTAAACTTATCTAGGTATTTGCCTAATTAACTGGCACTTTTCACTTTGCACAAGATAGATGCCCACCACTGAACGAGGCGTCAGAGATACTATGTCTCTCTCCAGGAAGCCCAAACACTCTCACCTAGTAAGTCATACACATACCAATGTGATATGTTTGTTCTCTAACCTATTTTGACCTCTGTGCAATGAATTTTATTAAATATCATCTAAAATGAAAAACATTGAGTGAAAAGAAAGGAAGTTGTTTCAATAACTATTGGGTCAAATGACTTTGAAAGTCTAAATAGGCCGGGCTCAGTAGCTCAGCCTGTAATCCCAGCACTTTGGGAGGTCAAGGTGAGTGGATTGCCTGAGTCCGTGGGTTCGAGACCAGCCAGGGCAACTTGGCGAGACCTCCTCTCTACAATAAATCAAAAAAATTAGCCGGGCATGTAGCATGCGCCTGTAGTTCCAGCTACTTGGAAGACTGAAGCAGAAGGATTGCCAGAGCCCAGCAGGTCAACACTGGGGTGACTGTAAGGTGGATCATTTTAAAACACTGTGAGCCGGGCTCGGTGGCTCAGCCTGTAATCCCACGCCTTTGGGAGGCTGAGGTGAGTGGATTGCCTGAGCCCGCGGGTTCAAGACCCGCCTGGGCAGCGAGACCTCATCTCTACAATAAATCAAAAAATCAGCCGGGCGTGGTAGCGCGCGCCTGTAATTCCGGCTACTTGGAAGGCTGAGGCGGAAGGATCGCCGGAGCCCAGCAGGCGAGGCTGCAGTGGCCGGGAGCGGCCACTTCACTCCAGTCTGGGTGACAGAGTGAGACTCCAACTCAAAAAAAAAAAACACTGTGAATTAAACTGATGCAAAAATGACTGAAATGTTGGTGAAAAAATAACAAAAATGTAGGGAATCCTGTACTCGGATTGTTTCACAGTGTATACACCTGTGCTCTGCTTCAACTACATAAAAGTACAAATTCAAGATCATGTTGTATTGGTGTTCCTTATGCGTGAAAGATAAAATGGAACTCTCATCAGAAGACGTACTCAGGAAAGGGCTTTGGCCTCCATGTCAAAGATAGGCCATCAAAATGCCATTGAGTTAAAATGAAATATTTAAAACGGTGTACATTCTCCTTAACGTTTTATCATTTCTCATGTTGACTTTGGCTTTTACTAATAAGTTGTTTCACAGAAGAAGGCTTTACCATATCTCTAAGTCTACACATCCATGGAAACTAACAGAGTTAAGGACGGCACAGTAAACACCCAAGGCACTATCCATTCACCTTTACCCACACGCAGCAGACAGGCCGACATGCTGCTAAGAAGCTTCTTCAGGAAAGGATGCATATATTTGTCCTTCTTTATGACTGCATAATACTCCATTGTGTATATGTACCTCATTTTCTGTATCCAGTCCAGCGTCGATGGACAACAGGGTTGGTTCCATGTTTTTGCCATTCGCAGCAGCTTGGATGGATTTGGAGTCGATCCTACTCAGTGATCTATCACAGCAACAAAGCACAAAGGACCACATATTCTCACTCATAAGCAGAACTTGAACAATTATAGTACTATAAGAGAGTGACTGGCAGGAGTGGGAAACTGTCGCGGGGGGTGGGACTGGCAGTAAAGGGAAACTGCCAGGGCAAGGGGGCACACCTCACCCACAAGGGTACCTGCATAATGAACATTTGTATACCCAACCTGAATCGCACCCCACGTCTTTATAATTTTTAAAAAAATAAATTAAAAAAAAAAAAGATGCTGTACTCAGAGGCAACGAATACTATTGGCTGAACTAACCCTCGCAGTTAGCTCTCCATACTCTGCCTCGGCCCTTGAGCCAAGGTCACATCCTTCTCAGGGTAGCCACTAGCTAATGACTGGTGAGATGGTCGTGCAAAGGTCTAGGTATTGAAGCCCAACATGGAGCCACCCCACGTGACTATCTGTGTGCTAGAGCTCTTCCTTGGGCTGGCGGAAAATTTAGCATGTCTGTCTTCTGGTCTGATGACTTGTCCCGCACAATCCTGCGCCCTACCCTTGTCTTTCATGGGTTCTAGACCCAAATAAACCTTTTTCCTGTTTCCATCTTGGATTTAACTGGAAAACCAAGCAGTACCTCGTACCATGGTACAACTGACCAAGAGAAAATTCCACACATATCTGCTTCACTTGTGCAAGGTATTCTCAGCACATACTAAACCCATCCCTGGACAAAATCAATCATGACAGTGAGTTCGTGGCAATGAAGGAATAACAAAACTGACTTCCAACCACAGCAGAGCTCATGTCCAGAAAATATGCCTGTATACCTACTCAGTAGACTGCCAGGGACCCAGTGCTTATACTCAAACAGTATTGAATATTGTGTCCCATATTCTGCCAGAAGGATTTCAGGAAAAAAATTTGCCAGATTTTTTTTTAACCACGCATGAAAGATCGATTTCATAGATTCCATGAGAGTAATCTCCAACCGTTTATTACAAGTTGACTAGAAAAATGCTGGTAGTTTTGCAGAATGATATCCTGATCGATATCTAGTACCACAAGTTTGACCAAAGCTTGCCAGCCAACCTGATGCACATTTAAGACATGATGTGACACTAGTGGCGTCTGGTAAGGACTCCAGAGCCCTTTTTCCCTTTCCCTGTCAATTCTGAATATTAATGATTCAATATAAGTTTAAATATTTACATCACGACCCCCAGAAGAGAAAGAAATAAGACCCAACCATGGGAAAGAGGGTGCTTAGACCCTGCCAAGGATTAAGTCAGACGTGGTTATGGAGAGGAAAAGACAGTATCCACAGTCTGATTTACTTTCCTCCCTCTCCTGGGCCTCTTCACACCTTGGCCAGGAAAAAGCCCAAAAGCAAAACGCAGCAATTTATGCAACACTATGGAATTGATGGAAGGCAGGTATGATATATTAGCATAGCATAGGGTCTCCAGATTGAACAAAAACCTGGCTTCTCCTGCAGTTTCTCATACAGTGAAGAGCTCAGATTGCCAAAGAAATTAAATCTGAAGCTTAAAAAATGTCCACGCAAAATATCCACCAATGATACTAAACTCCTTAAGTGGTAAATCTCCTCCTCTGTGAGAACTTGGGTGCATGGACTGTGCCCGGGAGACCTCTTAGAAATGTCCTTTGGAACCAAGATCATCCGTTACTTTCAACCAAAATTTTTACATTAAAACCTCATACGAATATTAACATTTAAAACAAAAATCAAGACAAGGACTTCCTACTGGTACGGTAATCACTAAAATAAAAAAATAAAAAAAAACTTATTTAAGAAATTGAATAAGGGTGTTTCATGATTTATGATTTTGGTAACTGTGTGACATTTTTTAAAGTCCTAAAACAAGTGGTCCTCTGTACATAATTTTGAGTCAGCTATTGTAAGATGTATTTAAAAGAAAGAGACTAAAATCAGGTAAAGCCTAACATTTACACCAAAGCTAAAGCACAAAGGCAATAATCAGGGAGAGAAGATCAGAACTTGTTAAAACAGACTTGTTAAAACAGCACCCCACATTCGGCACCAAAGCCTGTATTACTCACCAACTGCTGCCTCAGAAGCTACCCCAGCAAGCATTGACTGACTCAGTCTTTAAGGATCAGTCATTCCGGGGCAGCTTAGCTGGGCGGATCTGGCTCAGGGTCTTTTTTTTTTTGAGTTGTGGGGTGCGTAGTTAAGTGCAGGTGAAGTTCGGACTTCCGGCAAGCCCTCTCTCCCCGATGGGGGACCTGGTACCGACCCAGTGTGTGGCTGTGGGCCCCTTATTCCTCCTCTCTCCCTCTCTCTGTTAGCAGTGCCTGTTATTCCTGTCTCTGTGTTCACATGCCAACGTTTAGGGCCCACTTACGAGTGAGAACAGGCAGTCATTAGTTTTCTGTTTCTGTGATGTCTCTCAGAATGACATTCTCCAGCTCCATCCGCCTTGCTGCAGAGCACATTGTTTTGCTCATCCTCGTGGCTGCATCGTATTCCGTCGTGTACGTGTACCACATTTTCTGTATCCAGTCTGCTGTCGGTGGGCATCTGGGTTGGTTCCATGTTTTGCTGTTGTGACTGGTACTGCCATGAACATACATGTGCAAGTGTCTTTGGTAGAGCGATTTATGTTCCTCTGGACAAATTCCAAGAAATGGGATTGCTGGATCATACAGAAACTCAATTTTTACTTCTTTGAGAAAAATGTCACACTGTTTTCCAGTTGAGCTAGCATTCAAGGTTGAACTAGCTTACATTCCCACCGACGACATTAGAAACGTTTTCACTTTTCCACAGCCACGCCAGCACCTGTTGTTTTTTGACTTTCTGATGATTGGCTCATGATTTCATGAGGTGGCACTCACGATGCTAACTTAGGGGTGCAGCAAAGTGAAGGCCTGTCTGGGGCTGGATGACCCACTTCCAAGATGGTTCCCTCGCACGACCCTGAGCCACAGGCTTTCGTTCCTGATTGGTCCTGGGCAGGGGACTTCAGTTCCACAGCGGCATCCCCAAGGGCTGCTTGAGCGTCTTCACAACTTGGCAGTTGACTGGCTTCCCCCAGAGGGAGTGACTCCAGAGAAAGGGAGGCAAGGAGGAAGCCACATACCTTTCAGTCCTGGACATCACACACCATCACTTCCATCATAAGCTGCCCATTAAAGGAGAATCGCTAAGGCCAGCCCATTCTCCAGGAAGGAGATGTTGAAAATTAAGCCTCCTGAATGGAGTTACGTCAAAGGATTTGTGAGCTCATGTTAAAACCACAGGTGCCACATCAGCAAGGGGATCTGACCTCAATCCAGGCAAAGTGGGGACCAAGGGGAGTCCCAAACTTTACCTGCACCATGACCACTTGTATACCTAATCCTGAATTATACCCCACATCTTTAAAATTAAAATTAAAAAAAGGAACACAGAGCTGAGTACCACATGTTCTCACTCATAAGAAGACCCTGAACATTTACCATAATACTGTAAGAAAGGGATTGGCAGTAAGCAGATACTGTCAGGGTGGGGGTGGGGAAGATGCAACATCCATAAGGGTACCTGATCTCAAACCAGGCAAAGTGGAGACCACAGAGAGGCCCACACGTTACTGTGCAATGTCCACTTGTATACCTAATCCTGAACTGTACCCCACATCTTTAAAATAAAATATAAAACAAAAACAAAAAACCACAGGTGCCTCCAGGGAGTATTAGGTTTAAATCACTCTTTAGTAATTTCATCCTTATCATTCTCTAATTTCAGATTCAGGGGTGCATGCGTGTGTTTGTTACATGGGTATATGGCATACTGGTGAGTATTGGGCTTCTAGTATACCCAGCATCCCAACAGTAAACATTGTATCCAGTAGCTAATTTTGCCACTCACCCCCCCGATCCTCCCCAATTTTAGAGTTCTCGTATCTTATTTCCATCTTTATGTCCATATGTACCCAAAGTTTATCTCTCACTTATGAGAGCATATAGTGTTTGGTTTTCTGTTTCTGAATAGTTCACTTGAGATAACGGCCTCCAGTTCCATCTCTGTTGCTGTAAATGACATGATTTTATTCTTTTTTATGGCTGCATAGTAGTCCGTGGTGTATATGTGCCACATTTTCTTTATCCAGTCAGTCATTGATGGACACTTGGGTTGGTTTCATGACTTTACTATTGTGAATAGTGCTGCAATAAATAAATGAGTACGGGTGACTTTTTGTGTAATAATTTCTTTTCATCTGGGTAGATACTCAGTAGTGAGATTGCTGGGTCAAATGGGAGTTCTATTCTTAGTTTTTTTGAAAAATCTCCATACCTCTGTTTTCCATAGAAGAGGCTGAACTAATTTGCATTCCGACCAACAGTATATTATGTTCCCTTCTCTCCACATCCACGCCAACCTCTGTTATTCTCTGACTTTCTAATAATAATCATTCTGGCTGGTGTAAGATTATATCTCACTGTGGTTTTAATTTTCATTTCTCTGATGATTGGTGAAGTTGAGCATTTTTTCATGTTTGTTGCTCATTTGCAAACATCCTCTTGAGAAACGTCTGCTCAATCCTTTGCCCGGTTTTTAATGGGGTTGTTTTCTTCTTGTTGAGTTGTTTGAGTTCCTTGTAAATTCTGGTTATTAGTCCTTTGTCAGAGGCGTAATTTGTAAATATTTCCTCCCACTCATAGATTGTCTGTTTATTCTGCTGATTATTTCTTTTGCCGTACCAAAATGTATAGTTTAATAAAGTTCCATTTGTCCTTTTCTGTTTGTGTTGCATTTGCTTGGGGTCTTTGCCATAAATGTTTTGCCTAGGTCCATGTCCAGAAGAGTGTTTCCGATTTTCTCTTATAGTTTCAAGTCTTGCATTTAAGTTTTAACCCATTGTGAGTTAATTTTTGTAGTATAGTGATGGATGGGAGTCCCATTTCTTTCATCTGCATATGAATAGTCGGTTTTCCAAGCACCATTAATTGAATGGGGTGTCCTTATCTTGACCGAGGATCAGCACCAAGTGTCAAAATAAGCCTGGACATGAAAACATTCTCCCAGACCATCTGCAAGTTAAACTTATCCTTATCCAAAACACAATGACATATTAATATGCCCCAATTTAGAATGATTACATTTTTCAATGAAACATGGACAATATCAAGTGTTGACAAGGACACAGAGTAATGTGAACTCTCAAGCATTATTTGTGGAAATGTAAAATAGTATAGTATGAAAACAGTCCAGCAGCTTCTTGCAAAGTTAGATATGCATTACCATGTGACTCATCAACGCTACCAAGTACTTACACAAATAAAATAAAAATTTATGTTCACACAAAAACTTATATATGGGTGCTTATTTATTGGCAATCTTTATTCACAACCTCCAAACTCTGGAAACAACTTAAATATCCTTGTGCTTGTAAATAAACACACAGTGGTACACCTGTGCAAATGGATTAACACTCACCCATATAAGTGGATTAAATCTTGGTACATGCAACAACACAAATGAATCACAAACGTATTGCTAAGTAGAAGTCAACCGAAAATCCATATACTATATGATTGAATTAATATGAAAGTGGAAAAGGTAAAACTTGACAGAAAACAGATAATCAGAGTAAGAGTCAACAACAAAGGGAAACAAGGGAATTTTTGGAGGGGTGCTGGAGCTGTATCTTGGTTAAGGTGCTTATATGACTTTGTGCTTGTCAAAACTTGTGCAACCATACACTACACAGTGAAATTTTACTGTGTGTCAACTGTGCCTTAAACAAATGAAAAAATAGAATCAGTTAGTTTACTCTTCATACATAACCAAGTGTGTCATTTACACTCCAAAACCCACATCCAGAGCCGCGTCAAAGGTCAATCAAAGACAAAGCCTGAGCATCAACCAATCATCATCCGTTTCTTGTCTCTGCCTCTTTCCTACCCAATGGCCTCTTCCCAGCTTTTAATGTGAGAATCCACGTTGGTTGCATGAGGTGTCAGTGAACATCCCTCAGGCCTCTGCTTAGCTTACACAAAATCCTAGCCCATCACTTTTAATCGGTCCTCAATTAAGGAAATAAAAAAGCACACACCACTGCAACCAAAGAGTCAAATATTTTATCCATCGTTCAAAGACAGGGAAAGAATCACCTCCAAAACGGCTACTCCTGGCTCCTGAAAATTAACCACAGGTATTGAAAACTAGTCCAACTCCACAGGAAAACCACAAAATTGGCAACTTGAAAAGAATAATATGTCTCCCTGAACAACTTTTAATCATGATCCTTCAAGAACCCAAGGCCAAAGCTAACATACCATCTATCCTCAGCAAAAACCTCACCATGGTCCACGTTCACCCCTCCAGCATCTTCCAGGGACTGTGGCCACATTTGCCCCTAATAAACCAATAAACCACTAAGCAGTTCACATGGAGGGATAGAATCTAATAACCTAAAACTCAAAAATGCCAACAGAAAGAGAAAATATACCCACACAAATAACCTGTAAGTGATTATACTTCAGCAAAGAGAAATGAAATTGCCAGCAATTGTTTTAGCCCAAGACCGTGTGGCTGGAAACTTGGATGTGGCTGGTGGTGTGAAATCAAGAAAGATGACACCCTCTGACAGCCTTCTTTCCAACTTCCTGGCCACGATGTGTAAACCAAAGCTTAGGGTTCAATTTTCTTGTCAATCTACCACCAGAATGTCCTAAGACTGGAGATATCCTACCTATATTGGGGTCTTGTATCTTGTAGAGGCTCGATGACTTTCTTCAAGCTTGTGTCTCCTAATATTTCACTGGGATTTGACTTCAACCACATGTTTCTAACTGTCAATACAAGAATTTTTTCCTAGTCATATCAGTAGTGACCTTCTGCCTCTCATGTCAGCTGGTTCATAGAATGTCTTTATTTTAGTCAGTATTCTCATTGATTTTCCTCTGGCCCAGGCCTTGTGCTGCTTAGATTTCAGGGAAAAAAATCTAGTTCATTAGAATATCGTATCATTTTCATAGAAACATACCTCTGCCTTAAGACAATCAAATGTGCTTCTTAGCTCAGAATAACAAGATTTCAGCCTTTACACAAACAGGCATTTTAATACTCTTTAACATATTTTCAGAAATGGTGTCTCAGGAGAATTTCTTCCTTTCGGTATTTTAATCAACTTTCTTGAAGTATAATACACATACAATAAAATTCACCAAGTTTAAGGGCTACATCCAAGAGTTTTAACACGTGAAAACTGTTATAGAGTAGGTACCAAAATCAAGATATAGAACATTTTCATTACCAAAAAATATCCCCTCATGTCTCTTTGCAGTCAGACCCCTTCCAATAGGCTCATCACCTGGAAAACCCCAATTCTCTTTTGGTCACCATTGTTTTTGACTTTTTAAAGTATAATATATACTTTATATATTTATATATTGTCTAACTTTTTTACACTTGGCTTCTTTCACATAGAACAGTCATTTTGAGATTCATGCTGTCCGTATCAATGGGCTGTTTCATTTTGTTGTTGAGTATTCCACTGTATGGATACCCCAAAATTTGTATATCTTTCACCAATTGATTGTCCTTTGGATTATTTTCATTTTGGAGCTATCATAAATAAAGACATATCTGCATACAAGCTTGTGCCCTGGCATACATTTTCATTTCTCGGGGGTAGGTCTCCAAGCAGAGCATTACCAGGTCATGTGATAAGTATCACCATATTAAGTTATGCATTCAAGTAGGTGGGCGGAGAAAGAGTGGATTGAAAGTAACCAAAACGAGCCGGGCTCGGTGGCTCAGCCTGTCATCCCGCGCCTTTGGGAGGCTGAGGTGAGTGGATTGCCTGAGCCCACGGGTTCGAGACCCGCCTGGGCAGCGAGACCTCATCTCTACAATAAATCAAAAAATCAGCCGGGCGTGGTAGCACGGGCCTGTAATCCCGGTTACTTGGAAGGCTGAGGCGGAAGGATCGCCGGAGCCCAGCAGGTCGAGGCTGCGGTGGCCGGGAGCGGCAAATGAAAGAATCATTCAAGAGATGGGAGGGAATACAGAGTGACTTAAGGTCATAAAACCAGTGGAAGAATGATGAAGAGATAGAAACTGGAGTTTCAATATTAAAACTTCAGAAATTTAAATAAAAATGAAAACTGAGAAAACTCCATCTAGCTGATACTCAAGGCAGACACAGTCAAGTTCACAGTGGAAATGTTTAATTATCAAACAGGAAGCAGCAGCAAGAGTCATGCTGGAATCAACTCACTTAAAGGTTTCTGAAATGCTCCGCCATTTTCTGCCAGCCGAGCAAGAAAGAATAGACAAGAATACTGACTACATACAGAAAGCTCAAGTATGTGGATCTTTCACTATCAGTAGAATAACTAGGATAGAAAAAGGGGGTCCAGTGAATTACAAGGCCTGACAATTAGGTTCGCAAATCATCCCGGAAAGAGTGCGCCATACCTCATTGCTGAGTACCACTACGGTCACCTTGGAAGTACTCCCTTGGGAAGCTTTGCACTGACCAGCATCCAGACCACCCGTCAAAGTAATTTTTGAACACTTTTTTGGGAACGGTCATCAGAGCTGTCATCATATTACCCTTGATAGCCTGAATGTCACCAAAATGTCATCCTTTCAATATTTTCTTGATCTTTGGGTAATGAAAAAAGTCATTGGGAGTCAGATTGGGTGACGAGGGAGCGTGTTCCAACAGTTATTTGTTGACTGGCTAAAAACTCCCTCAAAGACAGTGCTGTGTGCACTGCTGCATTGCCATGATGCAAGAGCTCCTTCAGCACCATTTTTGCACACACCTTTCTTATGCCAAGATTTTCCGTTAAGATATTCCTGTTTCTCTGTTGAAGTGTATTTGGTCTGCTATGTTTCTCACAGTCAGTCAAATTTTTTCATGCACAATTCAACGAATTTTTGCAATGTCTTCATCAGTTCTGCTTGTTAATGGTCATCCTGACCTCTCTTCATCAGTGATGCCTTCTCTCCTCTCAGAAAAATGTTTCATCCATTTGTACACTACCATTTTATGGCACTATTCCCATAAATCTGGACTAGCATGTCCCCAATTTCACTTCAAATTTAACAAGAAATGTAGTGTTTGTTCATTGCTCTAATTCAAACGCCAACATTCTCCTAACATCAGCTCTGATGGTCATTCCAGAAAACAAGTTCCAAAATTGTTCTGACCAGTGGATTAGACACTGGTATCACCACATAACTTCCCAAGGGGAATACTTAGAAAGTGACCCTAGTGACATTCAGTTATAAGGTGTGTAGCTCTTTGTTTAAGATGAGCTTGTGAACTTATATAAAGGAAATATTTTAAATCAGATTGCTTTAATATTCACATTTCCACAAAACAAGTTTACCCTTAAAGCACTGTCACCAAGAACAATAAGCAAAACTTCTAATTCTGCACTGTTGTTAAACCTATACTATTTTTATCACTTTTGAAATATTTACTCCATAACTATATATCTTACTGAATTCTCATACTATTTGTGATAATTTTAAGTCCCTTGGTTTTCCTTAGGTGATGTTTTATTTTAATTAATAATAATCAAATTGATAGTAATTTTAATAATAGTAATTAAAAACTAGACTACTCCAAATAAGTATCATTTTATTTTTAAAAAACATGAATTCAGACTGATCTTGGCCTGGGTTTCCACAAAGTCTACAGACATAAAAATTAAAGATACAATTAAAACACAACTGTAGAAAATCTCCAAATTTTATGATCAGAATAAATAATGCATATCCAAGTAGAACCACATTTGTCCTTTAACCATTTGTAAATGTATTCAAATAAATGTACCTCTGCAACTCCTTTTAGACCTCTTTGCTGCCCATTAAGTCAAGCCCCGTCGGTAACAGGGAGTAAAGTGAGTTCCTTAGTAAGTAGCATCCACAATCCCACACTTCATATGATTTTCTCCAACTATATTCCCCTCACTATTGGCAAGTTCATCCTCCCAGCATACATGAACTTCAAGAATTTGAAAACAGTATCCCCAGATTATTTGTTCGGGAGTTTGGAAAAGTTCCTTTTAAAACTCAAGTACAGGCCAAGCTTAGTGGCTCAAGCCTGTAATTCCAGCACTTGGGAGGTGGAAGCAAGAAGATTGCCTAAGCCCACAGGTTCAAGACCAGCTTGGGCAACACGACAAGACCTCTTCTCTACAATAAATCAAAAAATAATAATAATAAGCCATGCTGAAGCAGAAGGATCACCTGCGATGACCGTGAGTGTGCTACTGCACTCCAACACTCCAGCCTGGGTGACAGAGTGAGACTCCAACTCAGAAAAACAAAGAAATGCTCATGTACAATAATTGACTTAACTAGTGTCCTAGATTTTTTTATTTAAAGGCAGACGTGTTTAGCGATTAAACTATTAAAGTATGTCACAAACTTTTAAAATTATTAAACTGCTTCCTGCCTGGAATCGGTTGTGTGTTTACATGGAGTAATGAAAAAAACTAAAAAAGTTTGCAATCTTCATGAAATTGATTCCACTTAGACAAAAGCATACAGCTTTAACAGTGGTCAATCCAAAGAAATAGAAACCATCTCCAGTTCCTACCTCCTGGCTATTCTTATAAATACCACCATAGCTCCTGATATATGATTGGGTACATAAAAAGATCAAAAGAATTGACAGAAACCTATTTAATAGTAAAATCTAAGAAGAATGCTGGATACAAGATTAGAAAATAATAATTAACTTTATTCCTACCAGCAGCAGACAGCCAAAACATATAATACCAAAATAGTTACGATGCCAGAACTGGTTTGGGCAGAAAGTAAGAGAGACACGAATAATCATGACTTAGACAAATAAAGGTTTGTTTTTCTTACTTGGAAATAAACCTGAAATTAAGTAGTTGTTTAGCTCAATGCAACAGCTACGAGCATCTGAGGGTTTTTTGTAATCTACCTGCCTACCATGTTTGTTATTCGCCCGTTTTGTCACTTCAAATGCGCAGAATAGTTGAAGTGGCTCTAAGCAACATGTCTTCACACCTGTATCACAGTAGAAGAAAGAGACCAGCACAGACTGAAGTTGGATCGCAAGTCTCCTGTAAGATCTGAGAAGAAAATAGGCAAACGCAAGGAATAAAGGCCAACAATGTACAATACACAACAGATAGTTCTATGCAACTGCACTGCTTGACAAACACTGAAATATAACTCGCCTAAGTAGTAATCAAGTCAGTGAACATGGAAGGAATAATTACATTCTATTTCTCCCCATATCATATAATGATGGAAAAAGCAGGAAAAAGACGGTGAGTTCGGGTAGGAGGGGTGAACACACTCACATGCTGTAAGTACAAGCATTCCTTGGTGTGGTCACTCTGGGAGTCAATTTCATAGTATGCAACAAAACCTCATCCATTTCTTCTAGGACCCTTATCTTAAGGAAATAAAAAAGCACGAATTCGTCGCAGGATCATTTATAAAAAGAAAAAAAACTGTAGACGGCCTCAAACAGCTAACAAGATGGCATGTAAATTAAATCATGAAACATCCAAACGGTGCAATTCTTGAAACCATCAAAAATAGGTAGGTCACAACTATTGAAGAATGAGAAGTTGTCCGTGACATTTAATTAAGCAAAAACACAGGCTATTAAACTGTGTATGTGGTTTGATCTCAGTTCGTAAAACACCCAACCTATCTACATACACATTCATACCCAACAAGTAGACATACACTCATAAAGACTGAATAATATACTCTTTTGCCAAAGTCACCTGCCTCTGGGTCATCTCCACAGTTTTCTTTGGACTTTTCTTTAAAGCAGGACATGCCAAGCTCCCCAAGGAACACTCTAGAGAAGTTCTGTGCCGCTGTTTCTTGTTTTGTTGAAGGGAAGGACTGTGCTGCCCAGAGAAATAGAGGGACACCACCCTGGGGTAAGAGCGGGGGTATAGCTTGTAGAGAAAAAAGAAGTCACCGAACACAGTGGCTCACACCTGTCATCCCAGCACTTTGGGAGGCAGAGGCAAAGTGATTGCCTGAGCCCACAGGTTCGAGACCAGCCTGGGCAACTTGGCGAGACCTCGTCTCTACAATAAATTGAAAACTTAGCCAGGTGTGGTGGCACGCACCTGTAGTCCCAGCTACTTGGAAGGCTGAGGCGGAAGGATCGCTGGAGCCCAACAGGTCGAGGCTACAGTAGCTGTGAGCGCACCACTGCACTCCAGCCTGGGCGACAGAGACTCCAACTCAAAAGCAAAAAGAGAATTTGGTCAAAGAAGTTTGGGAAACTGAAAATGATATACCCCTCTTAGAAAGACATGCTGTCTCGGAAGGCTGAGGCGGAAGGATCGCCGGAGCCCAGCAGGTCGAGGCTGCTGTGGCCGGAGGCGGCCACTGCACTCCAGTCTGAGGGACAGAGTGAGACTTCAACTCAAAAAAAAAAGAAAGACATGCTGTATTATGACATATTGAAGGCCCAAAATTCTGGCGATAAAGAAGAAGAAGGAGTAGGAGAGATAAGAAAGATGACGAGAGTATTTTAGAAGTTTTGTAATGTGGTATACTGTTCTGGCACATCATGAGAAATCCAGTCAATGCTGCAGGACTCGACAACACTTTTAGATGTAGCTCCATGGTGAGACTCAAGAAAAATATTACTCATTGAATTGATCTGTTTTGATGAGAGTTTTTGGAGTTGCAACAAAGTGCTGGGCCTGGCCTTTGGGGGAACAGTTTGATTCCGTATAGGAGAAGACCACACCAGGCCCACATGGCGAGCCAAAGCCCTCGCATCAATTCAAGGAGGAAGAGGAATATATGGGGCATAAATACCACTAAGTAAAATACTCACCTTCCCATCCAAGCTATGCGGATCAAGAGCCAGAGTTCACACAAAAGATGGCAGAAAAGTGGAATCCCACAAAGGAAAGGCAGGTGGCACTGGGAACAGCCAAACAGATGTCCGGGACTAAGTCACCGGGAAACTTAGGTTCAAGGTAAGGAGCTCCACCTGTTTTAGCAAAAGGTAAGAAGCTCCACACTGCAGAAGCACAGCACTAACCAGGAGTCCATTCCCTGGAGGACACAGAACACATATCAGGAGCCAAATGTTTTAGGATGACATTTAAAAAGGAAAACTAAATCATTTGGACACCGGGGTGCCAAAACCAAAGACAACATTTACGCAAACCTAAGTCATTGAGTTATTTTTATAGCTCTTATAAAGTACCTCTGACTTCTACAAGGATTGAACCTAGAATGTAAATGAGACCTAAGACTGAAACTGAAGGGGGTAGGATAGTAGCAGATTTAGAAAAATGTGAGTTTTGGAAGCCAGGCAAACTCTTATACTTCTCATTTATCATGAGTTTTCAAAACCAAATAACTTTATTCAACCTCCACTTCAAAAATAAACGTTGAGTATGAAAACAAATAAATGGCCAATTATTTCAAGATTCTGAAGTGCCCCAGCAATTTAATGCTAACCAGAACAGCATTTACAGCTATAAAAATAGCAAGACTTTGCTTTGCTCTCACCCCCAGCAATATTGACAGTGAAATATAAGGACTAAGGAAGTTAACTGAGCTTCATATAAAACTCCAGACATCACAAGAACTTTCCCACTAAAAAAAGAAAAGAAAAAATTAGTTTAGAAAACAGCAAGGCTAACATAGAATACCTCACCAATAATCTTATACCTGTTTTATCTAAAAAGGACACCAAGAAAACATGGAAAAACCAAAAACATCACTTTATCTTGCTGACAAGAATTCAAAACGCATTTATTCCTTACACTCAGCATCTTTCAACTTGACCCCTGGTTTCTTGGGAAATCTACATCTGAGAAAATGCATCTAAACCTATCAGATTAGCTTTTATATTATGCAGGCAGCCTGTGCACTAAAATAGAATAAAGAAGTTCATAAATCTTGTTTTCCCCTATTAAATAATAATATGAGTCTTTGACTGTAACAGTAAAAGACACAGCCGGCCGGCAAAGACCCACACAGCCCCATATTTTGTAAGAGTATATATATATTGGCTCCATAGGAGGTATACTACCTGCTAGTGTAAACTGTACAAGATTAGAAATAACTCTCTGAATTTATAGATGTTTTGAACCTGACAATAAAAAACTGACAACTTGAGGTTCGACATGTAAGTCCTTATCCATTTTGAGTTAATTTTTGTACATGACGATAGGAAGGGGTTCAGTTTTATTCTTCTGCATATGGTTAGCCAGTTTTCTCAGCACCATTTGTTAAATAGGGTTTCCTTTCCCCAGTGTTTGTTTTTGTCAGCTTTTTCAAAGATGAGTAGGTCGTAGGTCTCTGGTTTTATTTCTAGGTTCTCTACTCTGACCCTTTGGCCTATAAGTGTGTTTTTGTATCAGTATCATGCAGTTGTGGTTGCCATAGCCTTGTAGTAAAGTTTGAAGTCTGGGAATCTGATGACACCAGCTTTGTTCTTTTTGCTGAGAATTGCATTAGTTATTCAGGCTCTTTTTGCTTACATATGAATTTAAGTATTGTCTTTTCTAGGTCTGTGATCACTCGATAAGGGTTGCATTGAACCTGTAGATTGCTTTGGGTAGTATGAACATCTATGATATTGATCCTACCAATTCATGACCATGGGATGTTCTTCCATTTGTTTGTGTCATCTTTGATTTCTTTGAGCAGTGTTTTATAGTTCTCATTTTACAGATCTTTCACTCTGATTAGATAAATATCGAGGTATGTTACCTTTTGTGTCTACTAGAATAGGCTTGTGCTTATGATTGGTTCTCGGTGTGCCTGTTGTTGGTGTATAGAAAAACAACTGATTTTTTACATTAATTTTTATACTGAGACTTTACTAAAGTCGTTTATCAGTGCTAGGCATTTTTTGGCCAAATCTATAGGGTTTTCTAAGTATAAAATCATATCATCTGCAATCTTAGAAGAAAACCTAAGGAACATCCTCCTTGACATTGGCCTAAGCAATGAATTTATGGCCTGGCCAAGTCCTCAAAAGAAAATGCAACAAAAACTAAAATTGACAGATGGGACCTTAAGCTAAAAAGTTTTTGCATAGCAAAAGAAACCATTAAGAGAGTAAAGAGACAATCCACAGAATGGGAGAAAATGTTTGCAAACTATGCATCTGATAAAGACCTATCACTCAGAATCTATAAGGAACTCAAATGAATGGACATGAAAAAGCAAATAACCCCATTAAAAAGTAGGCAAAGGACATGGACAGATACTTCTCAAAGGAAGACATTCATGTAGCCAACAGTCATATGAAAAAAATCTCGGTTAATTAATCATAGAAATGCAAATAAAAACTACAATGAGACACCATCTCACACCAGTCAGGATGGCTATTATTAAAAAGGCAAAAATCAACAGATGTTGGCAAAGCTTCAGAGAAAAAGGAACATTTGTACACTGTTGGTGGGAATGTGAGCTAGTTTAACCCCTGTGGAAAGCAGTTTGGAGATTTCTCAAAGAACTAAAAATATATCTACCATTCCACCCAGCAATCCCACTTCTGGGAATCTTCCCAAAAGAACACAAATCATTCCACCAAAAAAAGATACCTGTATGTACATGTTTATTGCTGCATCGTTCACAATGGCAAAAACATGGAACCAACCCAGATGCCCATTGATGGTGGGCTGGAAAAAGAAACTGTGGGATATATACACTATGGGATCTACACAGCCATAAAGAAGAATTAAATTATGTCCTTTGCAGCAAACCGGTTGCAGCTGGAGACCATCACACTGAGTGAACTATCGCAGAAACAAAGAACTGAAAACCGCATGTTCTCACTCATAAATGGGCCCTGAACATGAGTCACAGTAGAACTAAGGAGGGATAGGCAGACACTGGGCACAGCTAGGGGAGGGATGGAGGGAGGGAGGGGATTGAGAGGGGTTGCATGACAACACAAAGCGCACCTGGTCCTCGACCGGGGAAATGAGAACCAGTTAGAAACTCAAACTTCACCTGCATGCAGCCTACTCATGTCATTAATCCTCACTTGTACCCCATATCTCTATAATAAAATGCAATTAAAATAAAACAAGTTCATGGGTTCGAGACCAGCCCGGGCAACTTGGCAAGACCTCGTCTCTAAAATAAATAAAAAATTAGCCAGGTGTGGTAGCTACTTGGAAGGCTGGGACAGAAGGATCGCAGGAGCCCAGCAGGTGGATGCTGGGGTGGTCGTGTGCACATCCCGGCACTCCAGCCTGGGTGACAGAGTGAGACTCCAACTCAAACAAACAAACAAAAAAATACTCACTTCGTACCATGCTCGCCACCATGAGAGGGAAGGTTCAGCAGAAACACAAACCTCACCTTCATGCAAGGTACCTATGTAATAACCCTTCACATGTACCCCATGATTCTGAAGTTTAGAAAATTAAAAATAATTTTTAATACTGACCATGATAGAGAAGCATGAAACAGACACTAAAATGTGAATGAAGACTCCAGAATAATGCTGAAGAAAGTGATAACAACTGAACCCGTCAAAAAAGGTCACCATGTTGCCGGGCAGGTGCAGCCATGATGCAGTTCATGATACGAGTGTAAGGGACAGCTTTATATCTTATGAGAGTAGAAACTAGGTCTGCTTCATCGCTGTCCACCCAGTTCTGACACTGTGTGCTCAAGAAATTTGTACTGAGGAATTAAGTGAATGTAAGAACAGTCAGGCCCTGAGCTGACGTGAATTAAGATGTGAACAGGAGCAAGTTGAATGCAAAGTCTTCCCTGCCACTCACTTTAAGGGGACACACTCGGACACCAAAACCCCCTCTAGCAGGAAAATACATCTCTCTGCCCAGAAGCCCGAGCAGCACACACCTTCAGCCCCTGAGCCTTGCTGTAGATTCCAAAAGAGCAGTGCCGCATACACTGGTCTTTGGCAGGAGAATGGGTGCCACTAGAATCAATCCAAGACGACAGTGACAGCAGCTACCACTTAGTGAATGCTCACCCCAAGGCACTGCCCTGACCACTTCCCAGGCTTTATTCATTGACGCTTCACAAAATACCTTGAAGTAGGTATTATTATGCTTGTGTTGCAGATGAGGATACTGAGACCCATAAAGTTGAAGCTACTTCTCTAACGTTATACAGCTAATAAAAAATGAAGCCGGAATTTGAACAAGGTCTGTCTAGTCACAAAGACTTCTTTCTGTTGCAACACCGTCTGGAATGAGACAAAGTAGCTCCTGGTTTCCAGAGGTTCCAAGAAACTAATTTCCTTCAATCCCTTCAGGTTGATCCCAACCCTCAGAAACAACTTGCTAGAGCAGGGTCACGGCGGCCACCCTGGAACAAGCCCCCCTGAGACACATCCAGACTCTGTCATCAAACACGTCTCCTATGTGTGAGACGATCTTTAAAGCGAATTGGCATCTTCTGCAATCTGGAGAGAAACTCAAGAGGGGGAAAAAAATGCGGGGAGGCGGAGAGGCGGTGGGAGAGGAAACTAAGAAAAATAAGAGGGCCAGGGTACAAAGGAAACGAAAGAACCAGAGGCTGAGACAGACACCAGATTATGACTTGAAAACTGTTACTCGAAATGAAACCTGGGACTCTTGGGGTCTTTGAAAAGTATACGTGAAGAAATGAAAAACTTTTGCCAATAGGCCCAGTAAAAATAAGCAGCTACAACAGTGTAGTCCATTGTTTTTGAATTTTCTTCAGCCTACTTACTAAATTTGAACATGACAGCTAGTTTTATAAATTCTTTCCACTGCTTTTTTATTTCTGTTTTTTTTTTAAATGCAGGTTGAAATTGGAACTTTCTCTGTTCCTTTTCTCCATCTTTCAAATAGGTCCTAATAACAGATTTCCTCAGGCTATGCTCCACCCACCCACCATGCTTATGCATGTCCAGTAATGTTTCCCAGGGTCTTTGGTTTCTTTTTTTTCTCGTGATTTCTTCATGATTTTGTTTTTTGGCCCTGTCATACTCTTTTTACCTAAAAGAAGCAAGATGTGAGCAGTCCGTCTAGTGGTACTACTTACGCTTTCTACTGTTAAATTAGGCAACTATGTGACAGACTCCCAAACCAAGACTTCAGCATCACATTTGGACTATCAAGTCACTTTAGTCAACCGCTTTCTCACCCAGCTGGGACCCTGCGGTGGACCCCGTCAGCCCTGCCCTGGCTGACACACCGGTCCTCCTCCCAAGCCTCGTCTGCCACAGCCACTCTGCCACCCCCTGCAACATCAATGTGGTATTTACCACTCAGTATGCACCAGTCTCTGGGCACCGTGCCATCCACAATCATGGACAACCTCCACCGTCTTTTCTCCCCTCATATACACAGACTAGAGAGTGTTCTCTGTAAGAGTCAAGAAAGTGAGCCAGTGGTTTCCACCACGCACGCACACTGTCCGATGTGAGCTGGGCCCCGAAGTTTGTTCAGAAGTTCCTTCTTTCCTGCATACGGATCCCTATTTGCTCGGCTCCGACCACATGCCAAGAAGCATAATTCCAGAAACGGGAGGCCTCGCTGAATCAAGCAAAATCCCTGCCATGGTGAAGCCAACAACTTAGGAGAAAGACAGAGTAAACATGTGTCCGAAGCGCAACGAGTGCAGTGAAGAAAGGTGAACCTGGGATTCCGGGCATTTGTTTCCGGACTCACTTCCCTTGATGGCTCTTTGCGCCCCTTCCCACTTCCTTCATCCCACAGTCCCACGTGCAGTCCCTGGAATAGTTGTCCATCGCCCTTCCTTCCTCTGACAGGTTAGGAGAGAGGAAAGGCGTCGTGGATACTCTTGACTCCTCCCCAGCTCAAAATATCTCTGTCTCTTCACCCACCGTGTCAAGGAGAATGCTGTCTGTTGCAAGTGAAAACTCCACTCAAAACCTGGCTGGAACAATAAAGGGAACGCATTGGCTTAAATCACTGGTTTTTCTAGTGGTGATCAGGCGTGGGCAGGTGGCAAATGTTCTGGTTCTTTTGGTTTTCTCTATTCTGCCCTGTTGAAGCTCCATCCCTGAAAAGACAGCCACTAGCGCGGGCTTTCTTGCTGGCATCCCAGGAGTGAGAGCACACCACTTACAGCCAGCGGCACCGGTCCGTGGCCTGTTAGGAACTGGGCGCATAGCAGGTCATGAGCAGCAGTTGAGTAAGGAAAGACTCATCTGTGTTTACAGCCCTCCTCATCACTTGTGCGGCCACCTGAGTTCCGCCTCCTGTCGAACCAGCAGCGCCATCCCCTTCTCCCAGAAGCACGAACCCTATTGTGAACGGCACGTGTGAGGGGTCTAGGTTGCACACTCTTTGGGAGAATCGAATGCCTGATGCTCTGAGGTGGAGCTGAGGCAGTGATGCTAGCACTGGGAGCGGCTGCAAACGCACATTAACACTGGCAGGGAGGTTCGACCGCAAACATACCGCCCCATCACCCCGTCTGCAGAAAAACTGTCTTCCACAAGAGCAGCCCTTGATGCCAAAAAAGGTTGGGGACCACTGACTTACACGACATCACAGAAAATCCTGAGCATCAGCCCATCGGAACCACCATGGAGACAGTCACCAGCAGATGCCGTGGGTTTGCCAGGTGGAGTGTGAATCTGTCTTTGGAGCCAGGGAGCTGAGAACCAACTCAAAGCCAGTCAATTCCACTGAGCTGCATGACCAGGGCATGGTGGCATGGATAAGGAGACCACCACAGCATCCCCCCGTGGATGTTTTCCTCCCTGGCATGGTCCTGCAGAGGAAGCATTCCTTGTCCTTGTCGAGACAATCTGTCTTCCCCACCTCGGTTCCTGAGGATTCTGAGAGCATGCTCTCCTTTCTTTCAGATGCTCTTGCCTTTTAATTACCTTTCTTTTTTTAACCATATTTTTTATTTTTAAATTGTGGGGTACAGTTAAGGGTTAGGTATACAAATATGCATCGTTCGGGCACCCTTGTTAATAAGGGGTATCCCCCCATCCCGAGAGAGATATTGACTACCGTTAATCCCACCACCCTTCCCCACCCTGTCCCCCCACCATAGTTTCCCGCCCCTGTCAATCCTTTTCTTATAGTATTACAATAGATGTTCAAGGTCCACTTATGAGTGAGAACATGTGCTACTCAGATCTTTGTCTCTGTGAGAGATCACTCAATATTATAGACTCCAGTTCCATCCAGGATGCTGTGAAATTCATGATTTTGTTCTTTTTTATGGCTGCGTAGTATTCCGTTGTGTATATGGATCACATATTTTTAATCCAATCCTCTTTTGATGAACGGCATGGTTGGTTCCAGGTTCTTGCTACTGTGAACAGTGCTGTGATAAACAGACGTGTACAGGTATCTTTTTTATAGAGTGATTTGAGTTCTTCAGGGTTTATTTCCCAATAGGAAGATTGCAGGGTCATACATGCTGGGAAAAAAAAAAATAACCCCATTACAAAGTGGGCAAAAGATATGAACAAACACTTCTCAAAAGAAGACATACGAGTGGCCAACAGACACATGAAGAAATGTTCAACCTCACTAATCATCAAGGAGATGCAAATTAAAACTACACTGAGATACCACCTAACTCCAGTCAGAATGGCCATTATCAATAACTCAAAAAATAACAGATGCTAGAGAGGATGTGGTGAAAAGGGAACACTTCTACAGTGTTGGTGGGAGTGTAAACTAGTGCAACCTCTGTGGAAAGCAGTGTGGCATTTCCTAAAAGCTCTAAATACCGACCTCCCATATGACCCCGCAATCTCCCTACTGGGAATTAATTACCTTTCTTACAAACATACTTCAAATGCACCCTTATTCTGAGAAATCCTGCCACAAACCTGGTCTTCCTCAGCTATTTGTTCTTTACTGTCCAATACCAAATATCTTCCAAGGAAATCTGTTCTCCGCATTCAGTTCCTAGTGACCAGTGGAGTTCTGGATTTTATGATGTTCCATGTGGCAGCATGGTCAAGGAAAAGGATACAAAACTGTGAGACAGACCAGGTTTGGTGACTCAGCTTGTCATCCCAGCACTTTGGGAGGCCGAGGCAAGTGAATGGCCTGAGCCAGCGGTTTCAAGACCAACCAGACAGCATGGCGAGACTTCATCTCTACCATAAATCAAAAATGAGCTGGGCATGGTAGCACACGCCTGTAGTTCTGGCTCCTTGGAAGAATTGCTGGAGCCTAGCAGGTCAACACTGGGGTGGCCGTGAGTGTGCCCCTGCACTCCAGCCTGGGTGACAGAGTGAGACTCTGACTCAAAAAAAAAAACAAAAAAACTGTAAGACAGCACTAGATTGTAAGTGGATATTTGATTTAAAAAGGAAACCACGTACTTTACAAGTTTTTAAAGACTGAAAAATAGCAAACATCCCATAATGGAAAAATCATACAATATTTTTATAACTGCCTGACCCACCTCTATAATACTATCTTACTAATTTTTGATTGCATAATGTTTGATCACATCTTTTTATGAAAATAATTTTTATAATTTTATTTTCCATAGAGAGACTAGCTATAAGGATAAATCTGTCTTCTTATTGCATTGTTGGTCAAACTTTGTCATTTTTATCATTAATAGGTGAGAAAAATTTCTTTCAGTTTTATGATTCTTAAGACTAATGTCCTGTAAATTTTTAAGGATTGTCAAATTTGAGAAAGCCCCTATTGAGTTTCTGTCAAATGAGCTATAAAATATCAGGGAATTTCTAATTTTCTTCCGCAAGAAAAGAATCTTAAATTATCTTTCAATTGACCACACATTTTAATGTTTATTAGAAATAACTATTGTGATAGCATATTATGAGTTTTACATCATTTTCTTTGACAACAGTGGATTGTGTCAAGTCAGCAATAACCTTAAATCCTGCTGGTATATGTTCATTTGATTCACCCTCTCTTCATTTAATTAGATCATCAAGAAACCCAAGGGATTTCATTTATTACTTGCATTCAAAATTTACCTTTTCATATTGATAAGTTATAGCATTTGTTATAATCTGAAAGCTTTTTTTTACAATTCACTTCTCAAACTGAAAGTAATTTCTGGTAGTTTAAATGCCTGTCTTTACCACTTTTGTTTCATATTCCATTCATGTTCATCTTCATTTTCTCTCATTTAAGAAATAAACTTAAACACAATTAAAAAATCCAATTAACAAATGTCCTAACCAAAATCTTATAAGTTTTCACCTGTTGTGCTGAAACATTTCCAAAATACAGTCAAAATCTGAGCTTTATCAACTTTTAAAATAACTTTTTGCACCTTTTTTCTCTTTTGGGTTCTCTTCTGAGCCTTTGAATTTTTTTTTTTTTTTAATTCCATTGCACCCAGCTTGAAAGTCTTGAACAGAACAGGTTGTTGTTAGACTAGATATCCAAGTCACCATGTGAGTTGAAACTATGTCATCGATGGGTCAAACCACAAAGTATATAGCTACGACAAGGTACCCGAACAGGAGAAAAAATTTTCCGAACATATGGGGCAACTTTGTCTCCACCAGGATTAAGAAAATGAGCCGTGTACCTCCCAGAGCCTGGGGACATATCCATGTCTTGAGACTGCACGTGATCTTTTGGTCTTCATTACTCTTGACAGTTGTCTTGTCACAGGATGACCGGGAAAGTCACGATGGGTTAGATAGTTGGTTTTTAATTGGTCAAAAAATTCTACGACTTGTTAAAAATTTGTGTATCACTTGGTATAAAAACTGTAATAATGGTGTGATATTTGGTGTCTGCTTTATTTATTTTGTTTACTTTATTTTGTACACATGTTCTCATTATACCAACTAATTCTTCGAAAATGTTTTGGATATATATGTCACTTTTTTGGGACATTTTTACAAGCTGTCAATTTTTTAAAATCACATGAGCAATTAATTTGTAGACACGCATAACCTTTCCTTTCTTTGAAGAATGCCACTTTTCATCACATCCTCTGAAGAACAAACATCTTTCAATCAAATTTTTAATAATCATAACTACTCAGTTTAAGCTCATTTAATAATGAATGGTTGTTCTTGTCTATCTTTTAAGACATTGTTCCAGGGTAATTTTATTTAATTTATGCTTAATTCAAGTAAACATAACCTTCTTGTATTCTTGGGAGTGGAGTTTCATGACTTTTGAGATTTATTTCAGTAGAGTTATCCAGTCTGAAAACCATACGATTTAAGTGATATCCATCTCGTTGAAAATTATTTACAAACAAAACATGCATCTTTAGTTTTGGCATACATGAGCTAGTATCTATTAACAATTTGATTTTCCTTTCATTTTCAAAATACCCACTGAATGGCTTCTCATGTGTCTCTTGCGTGTTCTGCCTGGGTCACTCAAAATTCTTTTGGGATCACAATTTTGAAAAAAATAACTTGGCTTTTATTAAATAATGTTGCATGACTGTTGCTCAATGTAACAAGTCAAAGCAAAAAATTGTAAGACATTGAAATGAATGAACTCATTAAAGTAGAGACATCGAAATGAATGAACTCATCAAAACAGAGTTGATTTGACCTTTGGATAAGCTTGGTTGACCATGCACTCTCTGTTATTCTTGCTTCCTTCTTTCTGCTGTTGTGTTGTTTCCTGCTTCCACGTGTCAGATTCTCAAAATCTTTACTATCTCTTCGGTTGAGTTATTTCTTGTGTGAATTAGGAAAGGTGAGTTTATCAAAGAGAAAATACGCTGTGAAGGGCACAACAGGTGGGAAAGCAGCGAGGGTGTCTGCTGTCTGTGAATTTTAATTATTTATATTTTTTCACTATTATTATGTATCTCTTATTGCCATGATTCTACCATCAGTGTATTTAGTTTTGATATTCTGATGCTTCTGCCAGTTTCTTTCTGTTTGCTTTTTTGCCTTCTACTAAATATTTCTTTCTCATCATATTTAAATTTTAGGATGATCATTGTTCTGAGACAATTATACAAAATAAACCTGAAATTAAGGTATACATAACAACAATTTAAATGCATGCTTAAATTGCTGCTACCTGGCATTCTGCTACATAACTACACAACCAACCTATTTGCCCTCCACACCAGTGACTAGATGAGTATTCCACTGTTTCTCAGTTACATGCCTCATCTTTTCATATATCTTTGCTGTGACAACTACCAAGGGACAGTTGTAGTAACCACAGCTCAAGAAAGGCAAAGTAACCACAGGTTTAGATGATTTAAGGTTGAAGAGGTAGGTCACCCGTCAGGAAAGCAAGCCAGCTCAACCAAAGTTTTGGGCAAAGATAGGGGAAATCCAAGATGAATAGAAAAAGAGGAAAATGAATACCAACGATGTCCTTGAGACCGTCACAAAGACCCTAGTTTGCTTCAGTAATCATCTGTGGTTTTTGCTTTTATTTTTGTTTTTGTTTTGAGACAGGGTCTTGCTATGTTGCCCATGCTGGTTTTGAACTCCTGGCCTCAAACAGTCCTCCTGCCTCAGCCTCCCCAGTAGCTGGGATTGCAGTGTGCATCATCACGCCCAGCTCCTAATCACTTGACTCAGGAGTTTTAGATGCTGGCAGATGGCCATTGTCCTGAAGAAGATGATACATGGTTTAAAATTGTACCTCGCCTTATGAGAACAAACAAAAGCATCTTGTTCTCTCAAAAATGGAGGCCCTATATCATAATGCAGGAACTGAACATCATGGAAGAATTCATGCAGATCTGAATCAGATACAATTTATTTACAACTTCAGATAAGCCCAGGCTCCAGGAACTCAGCTACTGGCTCAGTTAGGTTTCGTACCCATTCAATAAGCTCTGTTACCAAAAATGAACAGATAATATGGAATGTTTAATTAGTTTAAAAAATGTCTGTTTGACAGACATTTACCACACATCTTTCACATGATTCAACAATTTTCAAAGAATGGGAGCATAATAAAATGACTTAGCTCTGATACTATAACCCACACAATTTCATCATTGTTTATTATTCTGAAGATATCTGGAGCTATTGTATTGGCGCAGCAGTCATCACTATGAATATCAGCTATCAAAGTCTTCTCAAAACATAGACGTGACGATTAATAGCAACTTAAAGTGACTGAATGCCAGATGCCAAAAATTTTCCATGAATAAGCTTTCTCTTTTTTGTTTAAGAGAGCTGAGTAAGAAAGTCTATGGCGTGTATTCCCTCAAAATGAAGCTGATTCCTTCCCCAGGAGCAAAGAATATTCTCAAGCAAGATAGCCCACTGGGGTCTTATACCACAGAAGAAAGTGCTCCAATACACACAAAACATAGCAGATCTGTTCCCATGCCAGTTATTTGCTACCAGGTAAGTACAAACTCAATATCACTTTTCCAGTTTCCTGCTATTGCTAAAAGAACATTTATCTTTTGTGTCTTTGCCAGATTTAGCTATAAGCTTCCTGTGTGGCGACTTTCCAGTTCTGTTAAACTCGCATAGTAGAATTACATTTCCTCCTGTAAAATTTAACCGGGAATTCAGAAGGAGCATAACAATTACTCTCTATGATTCCTTCACCACCATTTTTCCATTCCTTCACTTAAACTATCCTTCAAAACTGAATGTTCAAACAAAATTACTTTTTAGCTTCAGTCTAAGCATTTCATTAGCCTGTAACCATAGCTCTTCTTCCTGGCTTAAAGAGAATGGCCTTTTCGGGTCCACCCCTTCGGGTCCCCTCCCACTGTGGGAGCTTTTCCGTCCTCTCAATAAATCCTGCTTTCTCACTTAAAAAAAGAGAGAGCGAGAGAATGGCCTTTTCAAAACCAGGATAAATTGGAAGCTTTCTCGCTCGCTTCTGCCCACCATGGCCATCAATATCTAATACTTATTTTCATCAGGAGCCATTGGCAACATTCCCCCAGCCTGGCCTTGTGATCTCCATAGCCCCATGGCTCGACTTCCCAAGACTTTTGCCTAGCAAGAAGTCCACCGCCCACCATTTGGCTCGACGTCGCTCTGTTCCAAATCAACCACAAGGCTCCCCCCAGGGTCAAGTCAGCCCGGATCCTGGAGCAGGAAGAAACGCCCGGCAAAGGGAGCGTCTAGAGCTGCCATCAGGGCAAGGGCACTGATCAGTCCCTCCATTCTGTGTCCGCCCTTTAAAGGAATACAAACACCACAATAAAGATTTGACTTGGAAGGGGTTGTCCAGAGCAAAATTTTAGAACAGTTGTCTTTTTTCTCTTTTTCTTTTTCTCTTTTTTGAGTCGGAGTCTCGCTCCGTCGCCCCGACTGGAGTGCAGCGGCCGCTCCCGGCCACGCAGCCTCGCCTGCTGGACTCCGGCGATCCATCCGCCTCAGCCGTCCCAGGAGCCGGGATTGCGGGCGCGCGCTCCCACGCCCGGCTGGTTTTTTGATTGACTGTAGAGGTGAGGCCTCGCTGCCCAGGCGGGTCTCGAACCCGCGGGCTCAGGCCATCCACGCACCTCGGCCTCCCAAAGGCGCGGGATGACAGGCTGAGCCGCCGAGCCGGGTCACAATGGTCTTTTGGGGGGGAGGGAGGGCTAGTGGGGGGAGTTGTTTGTTTGTTTGGGGGGAGGCTTTGGCGCACCCAAACCTCCCTCTGGAGCCCTTTCAGAAAGGCCACACCCCCTCCTGGAAGGCCATCAGTGCGTCCGCTTTTCCCGCCGTCTCCTCATCCTCTCATCGTCGTAGGAAAGGGCCCTTCGTTCTCCTTAAAACTTAAGGCCAATGCGCCCCTCTTACCTTTCTGACGCTTTCGTCTTCAAGCCAAGCCATCTCCACGTAAAACAAAGCGTTGCAGTCCGGCTAACGGAGAAGGGGCTTGGGGAGAGGCAGGGGTGCTGTGCTGCGCGGCCCTGGCCCGGCGGCGCGGGCGGTGGGC
>NW_007259877.1:36510-43884 GCF_000164805.1 Carlito syrichta
CCCCTCTACCTGACACCGTGCGCCCCTCTACCTGACACCGTGCGCCCCTCTACCTGACACCGTGCGCCCCTCTACCTGACACCGTGCGCCCCTCTACCTGACACCGTGCGCCCCTTCTACCTGACACCGACGGGGCTTCTCTAGCTCCCGCGCTTGGGTGTTCCCGGATTCTGAGTCCACAGTGGTCCTCCACGTCCTGTTTTTGACTGTGTGCCAGTGACTGTTTCTACTGCAACTGAAGGGGTTAAACTTAGAGAGGGAGGAGATTCGGAGGCAGAAGAGTCCTGACCGGTTGCCCAAAATCACTCCACGTGGGCGACTGCTGTGCCCTCTTGGCCACCGGAGGCTTCTTTCTGTCTCACATTTTGGAGAAACCACAAGCATGGCCCATGTGCTTCAGCTCTCCCTTACTCGTAGCCTGGACCCTCCTCGGTGTTGATTTACCTCCAGGCTCTGACCTCCGCAGGATGGATACTGAGCTCCGTGAAACTAATTCGAACCTTGTGCTTCCATTTTAATTGAATTGAGAATTCGTTCATCAGGAAAATCATCGACGATCTACGATTACATCCCACATATCAGTCAGCAACATTAATAAGATATTTTAAGAGGAGCAGTGATGAGAAGACGCCAGACAGAAATCACAACTGTCATGTTAAAAAAAAAAAAAAGACTGTGTCTGTTGCTTTAAGCAAAAGAAAATTTAAGAATGCACGATGATTACCTTCAAATATGTAAAAAGCCATCCTTCAGAAGGGTCAAAACTCAGTAAAAGATAAATGTTACAGGGTGTCTTTCGACTACAACTTTCTTAAATGAGAACAGGCCACAGGGCGCGGCAGGTGTTCCACCTCTGGTAATGCTTAAGAAGAGGCGTCCGTGACATCTGGAAGGAAAGCTGGAGAATTCTGCTCCCCTATCCTATGTTTCTGTGTACCTCAAACTAGCATTTCAGTTACTCTGCTTCACACTCACAAAATCGTACTGCCTGATAGCTATTATAACTGAAATCTATCTTACGCAGGATCACCAGTTACAAAAAGCAACCAAAGAACTTCTGAAACTCAGCCCCACCTGGTGTGCCCTCGTCCTTGATTTCCCTTCCAGGACTGCCCTGCCTGGATTCTTGCCTTGCATGTTAAATATAATTTACCTTTCACGTGTGATTTATAAAATAGGTTGCCATTTTCCAGCAGGAAAAAAAAAAACCATCAAGGACAAACCAGTAGCAGATGCACTTACTTATATCTTAGGTTAGCAAGCCCAGAATGGTCTCATCTCAGAGAAACAGGGACAGTTTATTGGCTAACGTCCTCATATGAATCCAAGCCAAGTTTTTTCTACCATCATTTCCATCATGGAAGATTTTATTTCTGCACTTGCAATGTTTACGAACAATGGTAGGCACGTGATTTGTGTCCATTTTCTCAGAAGTGGCTTCCAGCTCGGTGGCTAAAAAAGTCAAAAATGCAACTTTCTACATTCTATGGGCAGGACAAGAACAGTAAGAAATTGTTTTTATAACAAGATCTTAACTTGGTACAGTGTTATATTTGTCTAGCCATACATCGAAAGGCCTTGGCGATGTGATCTATGTACCGAACCAAACTTACTCTAGGGAACATGTTACTCCAGCAAAGGAGACACGGATTGGACACAGTAAGCTACCTCAGTTAATGGTAAGTCAGCCTTAAACTAACCATTCTCTTTCCTGGCCTGGTCTCACCCATCGTGACATTTTCATAATAAAAATAACTCTCAAAATTTGACTCACCACTAAGAAAGCAATCTTAGCATTATGCCTACATATATCATCAAGTATATTTCTCTTTTTTTTAATCAATATTTTTTATTATGATTTTGTGGGGTACAGTTAAGGGTTAGGTGTACAATTAGGTTTCATTCAGGCACCCTGTTGATAAGAGGTGTTTCCCCATCCCCAGACAGATATTTGCTACTGTTAATCCCATCCGCCTCCCCCCACCATAGTTTCCCAGTCCCGTCAGTCATTTTCTTATAGTATTACATTGGATGTTCAAGGTCCATTATATGAGTGAGAACATGTGATACTCAGATCTTTGCTTCTGTGAGAGGTCATTCAGTATTATAGACTCTAGTTCCATCCAGGTTGCTGCGAAATTCATGATTTTGTTCTTTTTTATGGCTGCGTAGTATTCCATCGTGTATATGTACCACATTTTTTTAATCCAGTCCTCTTTTCATGGGCAGTATGGTTGTTTCCAGGTTCTTGCTATTGTGAACAATGCTGCGATAAACATACTTGTGCAGGTATCTTTTTTATAGAGTGATTTGAGGTCTTCAGGGTATATTCCCAGTAGGGGGATTGCGGGGTCATATGGAAGGTCGATTTTTAGAGCTTTTAGGAATTGCCACACTGCGTTCCACAGAGGTTGCACTACTTTATACTCCCACCAACAGTGTAGTAGTGTTCCCTTTTCACCACACCCTCTCCAGCAGCTTTTTTTTTTGAGTTGTTGATAATTGCCATTCAGAGTGGAGTTAGGTGGTATCTCAGTGTGGTTTTGATTTGCATCTCCCTGATGATTAGTGAGGTTGAGCATTTCTTCATGTGTTTGTTGGCTGCTCGGATGTCTTCTTTTGTGAAGTGTCTGTTCATATCTTTTGCCCATTTTATAATGGGGTTGTTTGTTTTTTTCTTTTCAGCACGTTTGAATTCCTTTGTAACTCCAGGATGTTAAGCCTTTGTCAGACCTGGAGTTGGCAAATACTTTTTCCCAGTCTGTAGGCTGTCTCCCTGCTCTCTTGATGGTTTCTTTGGCTTTTCAGAAGCTTGCCAGTTTAATGAGGTCCCACTTGTCTATCTCCTCTCTTATGGCCTGTGGGTTTCAGGTTTTGTTCAGGAATTGGATGCCAGTTCTGATTTCCATGAGGGTATTTCCTTCCTTTTCTAAGGTACATATGGTTTGAGGTTTTACATTTAGGTCTCTGATCCATTTGGAGTTAACCTTTGTCCATGGGGATAGATAGGGATTCTGTTTCAAACTTCTGCATGTGGTCAGCCAGTTTTCCCAGCACCATTTACTGAATAGGTTCTCCTCTCCCCAGTGGTAGGTGGTGGGGGCTTTGTCAATGATGAGTTGGTTGAGAAATTGAGGTTTTGCTTCTGGAATCTCAATTCTATTCCATTGGTCTGTATGCCTGTTCCTATACCAATACCAAGTTGTTTTGATGATTGTAGCTTTATAGTAAAGTTTGAAGTCTGGTAATGTGATACCACCTGCTTTGTTTTTTGTTTTTTGGTTTTTTTTTTTGCTGAGGATTGTTCTGGCTATTCTTGGACATTTGTGTTTCCATGTGAATTCCTGTGTTGTTTTTTCCAGGTCTGAGAAGAATGTTGCTGGTAATTTTGATGGGTATTGCATTGAATTTGTAGATTGCCTTAGGTAAGATGGACATCTTCACAATGTTGATTCTTCCAATCCATGAGCATGGGATATTTTTCCACTTGTTTGTGTCATCTTTGATTTCTTTGAGCAGTGTTTTGTAGTTTTCATTGTAAAGGTCTTTCACGTCTCTGGTTAGGAAGATGCCAAGGTATTTCATTTTTTTTGTGGCTATTGTGAATGGAATTGTGTTTTTTATTTGGGTTTCTGTGTGCTTATTATTGGTGTAGAGAAATGCGATTGTCTTCTGTACATTTATTTTGTATCCTGAGACTTTGCCAAACGCCTTTATCAGTGTAAGGAGGTCTTTGACAGATTCTCTTGGGTTTTCAAGGTACACCATCATATCATCTGCATAGAGAGATAACTTGACTTCCTCTTTTCCTATTTGTATACCTCTGATTACCTTCTCTTCTCTGATTGCTTTAGCCAGGACTTCCAATACTATGTTGAACAGGAGGGGAGAGAGTGGGCATCCTTGTCTAGTTCCAGTTTTCAGGGGAAATGGTTCCAATTTTTGTCCGTTTAGGAGTATGCTGGCTGTGGGTTTCTCGTAGATGGCTTTTACTATTTTGAGGTATGTTCCCCGTATGCCTAGATGTTCAAGGGTTTTTATCAAGAAGGGGTGCTGGATTTTATCAAAAGCTTTTTCTGCATCTAATGATATGATCATGTGGTTTTTGTTTTGACATCTGTTGATGCATTTAATTACATTTATGGCTTTACGAATGTTGAACCAGCCTTGCATGCCAGGAATGAAGCCTACTTGGTCATGGTGGATGATTTTTGAGATGTATTGCTGAATCCGGTTTGCTAGGATTTTGTTGAGAATTTTAGCATCTGTGTTCATCAAAGATATTGGCCTGTAGTTCTCTTTCTTTGTTGGATCTTTACCTGGCTTGGGTATCAATGTGATGTTGGCTTCGTAAAATGATTTGGGGAGAGTTCCATCTTTTTCAATCGCCAGGAATACCTTCAGTAGGATTGGTATCAGCTCCTCCTTAAATGTCTTGTAGAATTCTGCTGGAAAGCCATCTGAACCAGGGCTTTTTTTTGTAGGAAGTTTTCTTATTACATAGTCGATTTCCTTGATTGTTATTGGTCTATTTAGGGTCTCAATTTCTTCTTGTTCCAATCTAGGTAGGTTGTGCGATGTCAGAAAGTCCTCCATTTCCTTAAGGTTTTCAAGTTTGTTTCCATACAAGTGTACGTAGTAGTCTCTAATGATCTTTTGTATTTCTTCAGAGTCAGATGTGACTTCATCTTTTGTGTTTCTGATTGTGCTTATTTGGTTTTTTTCTCATTTTTTCTTGGTCAGTCTAGCTAGGGGACCATCTATCTTGTTTATCCTTTCAAAGAACAGCTTTTTGTTTCATTGATTTTTTGTATTATCTTTTTGTTTTCTATTTCCTGGATTTGGGCTTTTATTTTGGTGATCTGAATTCTTCTGCTGAAATTAGGGTTTTTGTGGTCTTGCTTTTCCAGCTTCTTTAGGTGGCTTGTTAAGTTGTGAATTTCTGTTCCTTCCATTTTCTTCATGTGTGTTTGTAGGGATATAAATTCCCCTCTTACTACAGCTTTCAGGGCATCCCAGAGATTTTGGTAAGATGTTTCTTCATTTTCATTTGTTTCCAGGTATATTTTGATCTCTGTTTTGATTTCATCATTGACCCAGGAGTTGTTTAGCATCATGCTGTTTAGTGTCCATGTCTTTGTGGGTTTTGGGGGGACTTTGTTGGTGTCAATGTTTATTTTTATTCCACTGTGGTCCAAGAAGGTACATGGTAGAATTTCAGTCCTTTTAAATTTGCTTATGCTTGATTTATGGCCGAGTATGTGGTCAATCTTAGAATATGTTCCATGTGGTGATGAGTAGAATGTGTATTCTGTAGTCTTTGGATGGAGTGTTCGGTAGGTATCAATTAAGTCCATTGGGTCCAAAGTCACATTGAGGTTCCAGATCTCCTTGCTGATTTTTTGTCCTGATGATCTGTCTAGGGTTGTGAGTGGGGTATTAAAGTCCCCAGTTATGATGATGTTAGAGTCAATATCTTTCTTTAGTTTTCCTAGAAGTTGCTTTATGGAAGTTGGCGCACCTATGTTGGGTGCATATATGTTTAGGATAGATATTTCTTGTTGATAGATTGAGCCTTTTATCATTATTTAGTGGCCTTCTGTATCTTTTTTGATTTTTAATAGCTTGAAGGGTATTTTGTCTGAAATTAAGATCGCTACTCCTCCTTTCTTTTGTATTCCATTCACCTGAAAGTTTGTTTCCCATCCTCTTACTTTGAGTCTGTGGGTGTCCTTTCTAGTGAGGTGAGTCTCTTAAAGGCAATAGATTGTTGCCTGATGATATTTTATCCATTTTGCCATTCTGTCTTTTCAGTGGTGCATTTAGTCCATTCACATTTAGGCTAACAATTGAAATGCAAGAGTTCATCCCTATCATAGAGTTCTTATAGAGTTGTTGTTCTTCCACTTGGTTTTTTTGTCTTTCTTTTGGTTTTGGGTTAGTTCGTGTATATTTTATTCTTTTCCCTGTACTCTTGTGAAGAATGTTGTTCTTTTTTCCTTTTCTTCTGTGTTTAGTACTTTCTTAAGTGTTTCTGTAGAGGTGGTTCGGTGGCAGCATAAGTTCTCAGGGACTGGATATCTGGGAAAGATTTTAATTCTCCCTCGCTGATGAAGCTTAGCTTGGCCAGGTAGGTTATTCTTGGTTGAAATTGTTATCCTTTAGGACTTTGAAGATACGGCTCCAAGCTCTCCTAGCCTGCAGGGTTTCTGCAGATAAATCTGCTGCTATTCTAATTGGTCTTCCATGGTAGGTGATCTGGCCTTTTTCTCTTGCTGCCTTTAGGATTTTTTCTTTTGTGCCTACTTTATTTAGGCGAATTATTATTTGTCTAGGAGTTGGTCTTCTCATTTGTTGTCTTGCGGGGGTTCTCTGAATCTCTTGTGTTTGAATTTTTGCATCACTGATTAGATAAGGGAAATTTTCTTGAATGATCTCATGGAAAGTTTGTTCCAATGTGGTCTCTGTTTCTCTTTCTGCCTCAGGAAGTCAATTACTCTTAGGTTAAGCCTCTTGAAGTAATCACTCATCTCTTGAAGGTTTTGTTCTGTCTTTTTGAGCTTATTTTCTGTGTTTTTAAGAGTCTGGGTTAGTTCTATATTTTGGTCCTCAAGCTCTGAGATTCTTTCTTCTGCTTGGGTAATTCTGCTTTCCATGCCTAACAATTTGTTATTTATTTCATTCAAAGTATTCTTTATTACTGTTATCTCAGATATCAGCTCCTTCCTAGTTTCTTCTTGTGTCTCCTCAATTCTTTTCAATCTCTCCATTAATGTCTTAATATATAAATTTACAGTTTGAGACCCTTCATTCTGGGGACTCTTCATTGTTTGTACTCCAAAGTCAACTTTCTCAGTGTCTGCCCTCCCAGGCGTCTGGGAGAGACCCATACTCTTCTTTTGGTTTTTCTTCATTTCTGTAGATTTTTCTCCCTTACCCCTTCCCTCCCCCTCGTCAATTGTGTTTTTGAGGGAAGGTGGTGTTGCTTTTGTTTTACTTCTGCAATTTCCTGTTCTTCCTTATGAGGGTCTTCTGGCTTTGTTCACTTTCGAGGTTGGAGTATGGGCTGTGCACTGTACTTTTTTTGCAGTTTTGAGGTTTAGTTGAGGGAGAAGCTGTGGTTCAGAATGTATACGCTGATTCTAGCATCCACGAACAGGTGTATGAGCACAATGGAACCTATTTCCCTCTGCCTTACAATCTGTCCATGCAGTAGTATGTGGGCTTGGTCCCCAGATTAAAAAGGGGGTATAAAAGAGGAAAATAATGGAGGAAGGGCGGGTCAATAGAAGTTAGAAAGAGAGAAGAGCGAGAGGGAAAACAGACATACATACCAACTATCAGGTGAGAAAGAGACACAAGGCCGGAGAGAAG
>NW_007259877.1:43904-78904 GCF_000164805.1 Carlito syrichta
TCTTACAGAGTTGTTCCTGCTTGTTTGTTGTCTTTCTTTTGGTTTTGAAGTTGGTTCATGTGTGTTTTTAATCTTTTGCCTGTACTCTTGTGAAGAATGTTGTTGTTCTTTTTTTCTTTTTCTTCTGTGTTCAGTGCTTTCTTAAGTGTTTCTTGTAGAGGTGGTCTGGTGGCAGTGTAGGTTCTTTGGGATTGGATATCTGGAAAAGATTTCAATTCTCCCTCGCTAATGAAGCTTAGTTTGGCTGGGTAGGTTATTCTTGGTTGAAATTGTTTCTCTTTTAGAACTTTGAAGATAGGGCTCCAGGCTTTCTTAGCCTGAAGGGTTTCTGTGGATAAATCTGCTGCTATTCTAATTGGTTTTCCTGGTAGGTAGTCTGGCCTTTTTCTCTTGCTGCCTTTAGGATTTTTTCTTTTATAACTACTTTGTTTAGGCGAATTATTATGTGTCTGGGAGTTGTTCTTCTCATTTGTTGTCTTGCAGGGGTTCTCTGAATCTCTTGTGTTTGAATTTTTTCATCCTTAATGAGATGAGGGAAGTTTTCTTGAAAGATTTCATGAAATGTTTGTTCCAGTGTGGCTCTGCTTCTCTCTCTGCCTCAGGAAGGCCATTGGTCTGTAGTTCTCTTTCTTTGTTGGATCTTTACCTGGCTTGGGTATAATGTGATGTTGGCTTCATAAAATGATTTGGGGAGAGTTCCATCTTTTTCAATCGCCTGGAATACCTTCAGTAGGATTGGTATCAGCTCCTCCTTGAATGTCTTGTAGAATTCTGCTGGAAAGCCATCAGGACCAGGGCTTTTTTTTGTAGGAAGCTTTCTTATTACGTAGTCAATTTCTTTGATTGTTATTGGTCTATTTAGGGTCTCAATTTCTTCTTGTTCCAACCTAGGTAGGTTGTGTGATGTCAGAAAGTCCTCCATTTCCTTATGGTTTTCAAGTTTGTTTCCATACAAGTGTACATAGTAGTCTCTAATGATCTTTTGTATTTCTTCAGGGTCAGATGTGACTTCATCTTTTGTGTTTCTGATTATGCTTATTTGGTTTTTTTCTCGTTTTTTCTTGGTCAGTCTAGCTAGGGGACCATCAATCTTGTTTACCCTTTCGAAGAACCAGCTTTTTGTTTCATTGATTTTTTGTATTATCTTTTTGTCTTCTATGTCCTGGATTTGGGCTTTTATTTTGGTGATCTGGATTCTTCTGCTGAAATTAGGGTTTTTGTGGTCTTGCTTTTCCAGCTTCTTTAGGTGGCTTGTTAGGTTGTGAATTGAGCAAGAAGTTCTAATAGAACGAGAACCTTGACCAAGGTGGGAATGGAAGAAATGGAGTAATTAAGCTAGTTTGAAAGACTTCTAAGGTGACATTCATGATAAGATTTGTGAATTGGATAGATGTGGGGTAAGCAAAAGGAAAGATTCTGTATGATGAGGCCTTTTAGTTTGGAAGACTGGGTTGATATTGACACCCTTTAATCAAGATCAAGACTAAAGTAAGGAGAAGTGGATTTTTCCCCTATCCTCTAGTCTGTTTTGAGTAGGGAAAACATCTGGGAGATGGTAAATTCAGTTTAACCTTGGGGCCGAGAGCAGTGGTTTAGGAGTCAGTTTGCTTGAATTTGAATCATACCTCTGTTCCATTTGTCATGTGTGACTTGGGATGACTTCACTTCTCTGGGCCCTAATTTCCTCACCTGTAAAGTGGGAATGATAGTGCTAGTGCTACTTATTTTATGTAATTGCTTTTGGGATTAATTAAAGTAAAATATTTATAACAGTGCCCATTAAAGATCAGACATCTCATGCAGTGACATAATTGCAGTCCCATAATTGAAACATTTCAAGCTCACTTCACTGAGCTCTTGGAAATGTTGAACTGAAAGTCTACAGAAGGAGCAGAGAGAGCTGGGGTAGAGTCAGTCCAGCTTTATAAAAAGTCTGCTTAATTCTACATATAGTAACTAAAATAGTACTTAGTGTTGACTTTTAATCACCTGTTTTAGAGGTGAACCTTTTGGAACTTAGGTCTGCACGTGATGGGGCTATTTCGTAGTATTTATATAGTAGTTATTCTCTAGTAGTAGAATTTAGGTTTCTGAAAAATTCTGTGGGCTCAGAATTAATGTTTGAGGAATTCAAATATAAGAGCATAGATAAACATGTAGATAGACTTGAAGGTCATTTACTGTGCAAATCAATATAAATGTTTTCACATTCTAAAAGAAGACAGTATAAGCTAGCAAAATAAAACAGCAGTGGTGATGTATATACATTTTGAATAAATGATAGAATATCTATACTATTACTTTACACTTAAGTGAATTATAGTTTACACCTAGAAACTTTGCCATCTCATCCAGTTTTAAAAGATTTCTCAATGGATTATGCATTGTTATAGATAATATGCATATGAGGCATTTCCTTCCTTTTTACCTGTGTTTGTTGGTGTGTCCAAATACTCAGTGCCTAATTTCGTCTCATTTAGACCCAGATGTAGTCTTTTTTTTTTTTTTTTTGAGGTGGAGTCTTACTCTGTCGCCCAGACTGGAGTACAGTGGCCGTTGCTGGGCTCCGGCGATCCTTCCACCTTCCGAGTAGCCGAAATTACAGGCATGCACTACCACGTCCGGCTGATTTTTTGATTTATTGTAGAGATGAGGTCTCGCCAAGTTGCCCAGGGCTGGTCTCGAACCCGCGAGCTCAGGCAATCCACTCACCTCAGCCTCGCAAAGGCGCGGGATTACAGACTGAGCCACCGAGCCTGGCCAGGTGTAGTCTTAGAGAACACTGAGTTGAGATAGCAAAAGTTTGGGGTAAAAATTTTTTAATCCACTCAACTGTTAATTCTTGAGCCTTCTCCCTAGTGCTTACTTGAGGTTATATTTGTTCTTTTCATATAGTTTCATGATAAATCACGTTTCTAGTCCCTTTAATACATATTTCAGCTATTCCCACTTCCAAAATGCTTTTGGAGTGGTATAATCCAAGACCTACATGCTTTTCTGTCTTTCCCAAGGTTTTGTCACAAAAGTAACTCATCTGGTATTTGTTTTTACCTTCTTTTCAGTTTGTCTTTTAAATTTTGTTTGGTAAAGGGAATATATAGCATATGTTATATGCTGGAATCAAAATTTCTTGACAAAGTTTTGAAGGAGAGTTAATGTTCTATTCTCCTAAGTTAAAATACTTTTTACAAATTAGTTTACTGTTTCTGAACTTTTGTTCATGTTTAGGGTGATTGAGGCAGAGGAGTGAGTATAGTGTCTGAAATCAATTGTAGACACACTTGGATTCTTGAATCTTTGTAATTTTCTCATACCATTTCGATGATCCTTAATGAGACGCATTTTGGTGTGGTAGACTTTGATGTGTGACCAGAGTTCACAAACTGTGACTTTAGGCCACTTAATCTCTCTGACCCTTGCTTTCTCTGTTGATAACATGGAAGTAACAATATCTGTTTGTTAGGAGGTTAAATGTGTCAACATCTATAAAGTGTCTTAGCTGAGTAGTTAGTATATAGTAAGTATTCAGCAAATCATCTTTTCCTTTTGGTTTTACTAATAATTTTGATATGATAATCACATTCTAAGGTTGTGTGTGTGTGTGTGTGTGTGTGTGTGTGTGTGTTTGCGTGTGTTTGCCTTAAAAAAAACTGTTCTGTGGATATTTTGAGGGAATGATAAATGATCTTGGTTTTTAGGATTTCACTTGAAATCTGTAGTTTAATTTCTTTTTCTCTGTAGTGCCGCTTGATCATCTTATTGGGAATTAGAAAGCTAATTTTTTGTTTTCTTTGTGTGTTGGTTTTTAAAACCATGACGCTTTCTTATTTTCTTTTCCATTTGCTTGACTCCTTTGGCTGCTACAATTCTAGAAAATCTAAAATTACTGTATGGAAAAAGGATGTATTTTCTCCTGTCACTCCTTTAGTCCATTAGTGTAAGTGAGCAAAAGTTTATAAGAGAATGTTAGTTAATAGTGTATTCATTTTACATAATGACATTGTAGTTTTAATTTGTGGAATTAGATTTTAGATCTAGATTTAAGTTTCTCTTCTATTTTGTAGCTTTCTCTTAATTGACATCTTCTGAAGTATCTGAATTGTCCTTTTAAGTCTCACTCTTCATTTTGTCTTTTCATATGGGTTAGTTTTAAATTGAAATATGCACAGATATTTATAATATGTAAAATTAAAGAATAATAAAAATAACGATGTATCTCCTCCCAACTTAAGAAATAAAACAGTACCTCTCTGGTAATTTTGAAGCTCCATTTATCATACTGATTTTTAAAAATCTGCTACTTGTAGCTGGGCTTGGTGGCTCATCCTGTAATCCCACGCTTTGGGAGGCCGTGGGTTCAAGACCCGCCTGGGCAACTTGGCGAGACCTCATCTCTACAATAACTCAAAAAAATTAGCCGGGCATGGTAGCGCGTGCCTGTAGTTCCAGCTACTTGGAAGGCTGAAGCGGAAAGATCGCCGAAGCCCAGCAAGTCGAGGCTGTGGTGGCCGGGAGTGGCCACTACACTCCAGTCTGGGTGACTGAGTGAGACTCCAACTCAAAAAAAAAAAAAAAGAAAAAAAATATGCTACTTGTAATACTTTCCTATTGTTTAGTTATTTTGAAATTAGATAACAATTTTTAGTTTCGTGTCATTACAAAACATTGTCACATTAGAGAATACATTGCACCTGGCATTTAGTTAATTAGCTCCTGAGATAATCTGGACTTGCCATATCATGGTAATGCATTCATTTCAGTCACAGTCTTGCCACTCTGGATCTTTGTGGATTAGTATTAATTTTATAAATCTCAGTACATCAGTGCTTTTAATTAGGTCCCTCTATCCCCCACATAGATAGACACCAAGAGACTAAGCCCAGTACTTACCTGAGTATATAGCATGTGCTTAGCAGCATGTTGAAATTCTGCTTAAGTTCCCTGAAGTATGCTGTAGGTTAATTTTATGCAGTGATTAAGAGACAACTAAAAAGTGGTTTGTAAGTTTAGCTTCAGAAAACCACTAAACTTAGTTCCTGGATTGTCCATAGACCATTATATTGCCTTTGGCAAAATGTGAACTGAATCATACTGTAAAAGATTTTGAGGATTATGAGACGTTACTGTGGTAAAGATAGATGTTTTTTATTAGCATCTAATTGTTACTCCGTAATTTGTGAATGACTCCATTTGTACAGGAAAAGATGAAAAATTTATTATACTATTTTTCAAAAAAGTTTAAAATATGACTGTCTAGGTTTTTATGTTTCTTTAGGAAGAAAACTATATCTGTTGTTTATCTGCAAAGCATATTTGGTGTTTGGAATTATCTACTTATTGTCATATAAAACTCTGACCTGAAGTTTCAAAAACTTTGTTTTTGAAAAGTGACTAGCCTGAGGGAAGGATATATGGAATAATCACTAGAGTCTTTAGAGTAATCCAACATCACGATTTCTGGAGGTTATCATTACTCAGTGTATGATAGCTTAGTTGCTGCCATGTAAGTCAGCAAATTTTATGACTTATGCAGATACTTTACCCTTTGCCAGAGACTGTCTTTCAAATGAGTAGTGATTGATGAATGATGTTTCAAAAGGTACCAGTAAATTTTGGTGTGTGTTTCTTACCTTTAGATATTTAAATTAGTAACAAATTTTAATAAACTTTTAATAAAATTAAAATAATGCTTATATCTTAGTTGATTGCTTTCTTATAGACAACTTTTGTATCAGTATTATCTATATCTGTTGAAATTGTTCAATTTAGTGAGGTGTAAATAGCAATGTAACATTTTATAGGTGAAGAATATGATGTTGAGAGCCTAAAGGATTGGTTGTATATATGGTTTGTAGCTAGAGATTGAGTCTATATTTTCTTTTTTTATAGTTCATGCTAGAATTATATTGATGTTTTGCTTTTATTTTTCAGTCAGAGTCTCACTCTGTTGCCCAGGCTAGAGTGCAGTGGTATTATCATGCTTCATCACAGCCTCAAGCTCCTGGGCCCAGGCATTTCTTCTGCCTCAGCTTTGTGAATAACTGGGTCTATAGATGCGTGCCACTACGCCTAGCTAATTTTTTTTTTTTTGTAGAGGTCTCGTTATGTTACTTAGGCTGTCTCAGGCTCCTGGGCTCAAGCAATCCTCCTCCTGCTGGGCCTCCCAAAGTGTTGGGATTACAAATGTGAGCTATCATGACTGGCCTATGCCAGAATTTTAAAGACTGATCACTTTTGGGGGGAAACATTATTAGAAAATGATATCTTTGGAGTGAAAGTAATTTAATCTTGATTATTCAGTAATTATTTTTATACATAAAACTCTTTTGGTGCAGTACTTTAATGTTCATTCATCTATCTGTGCATTCATCTATTTGGGTACTAGTTGGTTCCATGTCTAAGGTTTTGCTTGATACCATAGCAGCATTTGAATTGGAAAGGTAATTCTTCAGGAATGGAATCCGGAATATAGGTAATGACTTCAGACATAGGCAATTCCTACTTTAAAAATAACTCACACATTTAAACCATTGTCCTTGGGGTTCTTTTGCAGTGAAGTGTCTACTATTACTGCTATTTGGAGTACAAAGTTGGAGCTTTTGACAGGTCTGGGAGTTCAAAAGTAGAATGAGAAATAAGTGAAAAGCAGAAATATTTTGGGGCAATAAATGTAGACTCAAATCTTTGTTATAATCAATCCATTTGCCTGAAAATATTTTTCTTGAGACTACCTGAATAGTTTTTTTAAAAATTACTTGGCAACATCCTTTGGAATTCTAATAATAAGAGGTTTATTTGCGCTAACTAGCATCCTTGTTGGAAACTGCAAATACCAGTGTAAATTATTTCAGTCTGTTTGATTTCTTCATATCACTTCCCTGAAATGAACTACACTGAGGCAACAGGAGCTTTGGATGGTAATTTAGGAGAGTAAAAAAACTTAGGGAAAAGAAATATCAAGTAGGATGATTGGGATGTCATAATGTAAAGTTTAGGGAATTGAAAGAGTGTTAATAAAGAAAAACAACCTATTTCAGAAATTGTCTAAAAGATCTAGAATTGGGTAAGTTTCTGTATTTCTTCTGGAGGGCCCTCAATAACATCTTTTGGCTTGCATGGGAACTTGGTCAAAGTAAGCAACATTGTTTCGTTGAAAATATTCATTGACTTTCACAGTATCGATTTACCAAGTAAATTTTTAACTTACCTCCTTTGTAAGTTAGTTTTAACCTATACTTGTTTTTGTTTCTTCTGCCATTATCATGTGTTCTAAGTTGATAACACTGAGGTTATTTTCAGTTTCCCATAAGTCATTATTTGCTGGTCTGTCATACCAGCGGAAGCAACAAGTAGGAAATACTGTAAATGAATTACAGTAAAATAAGAGAAACCACTTGAGAGCAAAAGAGGGCTTGTTGGATATTCCTCAATTAAGGATAATTGTCTTGCATCATTATCTCTTATCAGAATCTCTTTTTCTTCATATGTTACAGTTTTGCTTCTGGATTTAGGGGAGCAGTTGTAAGAAATGTTGGAGAACTTAATTTATAGATAACATTGGTAGATTTTCATGTTGTCTTTCCCATAAACTTCTGCCTTGATAGTAAACCACTATGAAAAGTGAATTTCCATTCATAGTGATTTATGAATTGATGGAGATCACAAAATGAAGATTACCCCCAGATAAATTATATAAAATAGTTGAATATTCAGGTTTTTTGATGCCTAGTATGTAATTTTAGTGGTAGTAGGCACACTTTAAAACTGTTTTTCTTTTCCCTGACAACTGAATACATTTTATATATTGTTGATTTTGATTAATGGAGAAAAATTAACCTTAAATGTTAGAAAACTAATTTTGTAGACTTGAAGTAATTTTATCTGTATGTTTTGGGGTTTATAGTTATGTTAGATATTCCTCAATTAGGGGTAACTGTTTTGCATCATTATCTCTTATCATAATCTGTTTTTCTCTACACAGTGTTATAGTTTTGCCGCTGGACTCTTCCCTCCCTTCCCCCACCCCATCAGGATGATATGAGACTTGAAAGAAGACGATGCATACAGGTGACTCAAGTTTTGAAATACAGTAAAACTATGGCTTTCTAAAAGAATGTGGGAACTGATGGTATATTTTGAATGGGGGAGCTTTCTGATAAATAGTAGTTAATGGGGGGAGTTTTAGGTCAGTAAATGCAAAGATAGTTGGGATATTTATTAAACTTGGCTTTGGGACTCAGTATGATAATCAATGGTGATATAGTGGTGTTAATACACATAAAATACAGCATAGTAATTGTTAGTAGTTAGGCTTTTTAAAAGCTGGCTAGTACTTTGGTGGGAATTGAAATATTTCTGTTGATAAATAATATAGTCACCTTTATGATTGAATGCATGTCTCCCCAGACTCCTATTAGAATATAGCAAATCTTTTGTGGGAGTGGATGTTAGTAGGATGTCTTTAATAAGACTCATGACAATTAAATGCAGGATATTATACCCCTATGTATGATTCCTTAAGAAAATTTGGTCTGAGATCTCGTTTATTCTTTACTTGTTTTCTCCCTTCCTTTCTCCCTTCTATTTCCTTGCCTCCTTCTCTCCCTTTCGTTCTTTTGTCATTTGTATTTATACAGGAGAAGCAATGTGAATGTATTTTTGAAAGAATATTTTTATTGCTTTATAATTAATTGAGGTGTTCTTTTTCATACATGGGAAACTGGAGGCTATTCCGTATGTGGCTATGTTCAAGCTCTTGAAAATGTAGTGTAGGTAATTGATAAAGTGTTACTAACTTATAAACATGTATGTTCTTAAGTCAGGCACATTATGAGGCATTTTGTTGAACCAAGTGACATATTTGTGGACTTTGTCAGTGATAGTCTTATTTGATTATATTTATAAACTAATGTTTGAAACTGTGATTGTTAACTGGAAAGTAAGTAATTACATATAAATCTTGAATAGAGCCGGGCTCAGTGGCTCAGCCTGTAATCCTGCGCTTTGGGAGGCTGAGGTGAGTGGATTGTCTGAGCCCGCGGGTTCAAGACCCACCTGGGCAACTTGGTGAGACCTCACCTCTACAACAATTCAAAAAATTAGCTAAGAGTGGTAGTGCTTGCCTGTAGTTCCAGCTACTTGGAAGTCTGAGCCGGAAGGATTGCTGGAGCACAGCAGGTCGAGGCTGCAGTGGCCGGGAGCGGCCACTGCACTCTAGTCTGGGCGACAGAGTGAGACTCCAACTCAAAAAAAAAAAAAAAAAATCTTGAATAGATATTTAATAGATTCCTACTTACATTATTGGTGTAGTTTTGTTATTGGTTTTTATTTTTGGTGATCTGGATTTTCTAAAGGGAAAATTAATTTTCGATTTTAGAGTGGGATTAAAAAAACGATTCAGAGCTATCATTTTGTATGAAGTGTGCCTGAATGTATTTGTAAATTAAATTAGAGATTGTATAGTATTCTGCATTCATGTGGAACTCACCATATGAAAGACTGATGATAATTCTGTTTTTAAACCATAGGTGATTGAGTAATCACCTCCACTATGCATCTCTCTCTCACACATACACACTAGTGTGCACTGTATATTTATCTGTACATACTAAAGTTATGCCAGGTACACATTCTGGCTGAGTCACTGATTGTTAAAACCAACATGATAATGAGGCTGAATATCATTGCCATAGAAAACAAATAGGAATATTTACAGAAACGTTTTTAGAATTTTATGAACATCTTTTGTTGTCAGATTTTATAAGTTTGACCTTTCGGTGCAGGAACAATTTCTCAGCATTATCAGCTCCTGGATTGCTCCTTGGGCGCTATACTGCACATTGGCTATACCAAGTAGATGCTCACTTTTGACTGAGGTCAGTAGAGGAACAAAGTATTTTTTGGATATTTCATAGACTAATCTATGAATATTACTGATATTAGAGATTTTCTCTTGTGAAATTTTGGAGTTACAAGTTTGCTATTTATCTTTACAAGATGTGAAGGGCTCCCAAATAACTGTATTTCTTGAAAGGCTTATGGCCACGATGGAATTAAATAACTAAAGTCTAAACAGTTTATAGTTATCTAGTTTATTTTATGAGCACTAGAACACAAGATTAGATTTGTGATAAAATCTAGTCTTTTATTTGACTTTGTAAATTGCTTTACAATGGAAAAAATAACCCAAGAAAGAAGATCTAGCTCTCTAATATATGTATTAGCTGTTAGTGTGTTTCCCTTTCTAACAATTTGAAAGTTAATAATTGTTTTTGTACATAAAATGAACAGCTTTCATAATCATTAATTAATGTAACATTTTGCTCTTGTATTACTGTGCACACATTTATTACACTTCAACAGATAGAATTTTAACACATAAAAATTCCTAAGTAGTTTTCCCCGAAAGTTATTTCTTGAATGAGTATGCATACATGAGAGCAAGTGTTCTCCTTTCTCCAGGCATTGTTCATGGCCTTGACTTAGTTATGTTCATTAGATGTGGTAGCTTACTCTCTCTTACCGTTTCATTGATGCAGCACAGGTTCAGGGATGTGGGAAAGGACATTGAAATAGGCTGATTGGCTCTTGAGAAGTGAAAGCTTAATAATAGATTTTTATGGTAACTGTGAGGTGATGAATATGTTAATTGCTTTAGTTGTGGTAATCATTTCATTTTATGTATGTGTATTAAAACATCATGTTGTATATCTTAAATATATAATTTTTATTTCCCAGTTATGCTTCAATAGAAATGGGGTGGAAAAAAAAGGAGTTTTCCTGAACACCAAGTCAAAGGCAAACTTTGGTGTATCTCTAGTATATGTGAATGTAGGTGTTTCTGCACTGGTTTAATTTGAGGGTCTTTTTGCATATTTTAAAATACAGTGAGGACATCAATGAGGTAAATTTGGATTTTCTTTTCATTTTTGGAAGAAAAATAATTTGTGAACATATGTTTATTTGGCTAACATTTGCTTTGTGCCAGGTGCTATAATAGATGCTCTGGCTGCAACAGTGACTATGCTAGGGATCAAGGAGGGCATTTCAATTGAAGGAGGGGGTGGATCTCTAAACAAATAAATGATGCAGTGGGGTGTTATGATACATTTTAAAGACTTACCTATTGAATGAAGGCATGGGTAATAGCAGTCATAGTAATGGCTTCAGCTGATACCTGTATGCTGATGTCACTAAATCTCTGTGTCCCCTTCTTGTCCTGGATGTCTCTCCTACATAGATCCCCCCACACCCCTTCAGTCCTGTTAGTGATAAGTGATGACATTCTACGCAACACATCATTATTTGAAGAACATAGGAACCGCTCTTTAACTGCTTTGAATGAAGAAATAACTAAATTAAGTTTATATAGGGTATAGAATCACTTTTGAGATTAGATTTGGAAAAAGCACTGCTTCAGATATTGCCACATACATTAATGAAAAGGCTTTTGTTTAAAGAAACCTGCTTAGGCCAGCATTTCTTCAGTTTATTTGACTAAGGAACCTCCTCTCCTTTTAATTTTGATTTATGCCCATTAACATCCTATGGAACACGAGGCCACGCATGGAGGCTCACACCTTTAATCTCAGCACTTTGGGAGGCTGAGGTAGGTGGATTGCTTGAGCCCAGAAGTTCAAAACCAACCTGGGCAACATCGCAAAACTTTGTCTCTACAAAAAATAAATCATCTGGGTGTGGTGTTGTGTGCCTGCAGTCCCAGCTACTCAGGATGCTGAGGTGGAAAGATTGTCTGAGCCAGGGAGGTAGAGGCTGCTGTGATTGTTGTGAGGGTGCTGCTGCACTCCATCCTGGGCAACAGAGTGAGACCAGACTGAAAAGAAAAAAAAAAAAAAAAAAAACTTCAGAAATGTGATTTGGGAAATCTGTTGGATATAGCAGTTAATACCATTTCTTGTTTTTTTTTGCAATGAACTTCTTTAACAACCAGAATTTTTTAAAATAGTGACGTGCTGGTCACTTTGAAATGTGGAATAGGTTGGACTCAGTGGCTCAACCTGTAATCCCAGCACTTTGTGGGACTGAGGTGAAAGGATTGCCTGAGCCCATGGGTTGGAGACCAGCCCGGGCAATTTGGCAAGATCTTGTCTCTACAAAAAAATCAATAATTAGCTGGGCGTGGTGTGGTCGCCTGTAGTTTCAGCTACTTGGAAGGCTAAGGTAGAAGAATCGCCAGAGCCCAACAGGTTGACTCTGGGGTGGCCGTGAGCATGCTACTGCACTCCAGCCTGGGTGATGGAGTGAGACTCCAACTTTAAAAAAAAAAAATGTAGAATACTTCCAGAGGATATAGAATCATAAGTTTTTGAGACTGGAATAGCCAAAGACATTTATTTTAAAATGTGATGATCTGTTCATGTCATAATGCTTGTATATACCTGAATTTGAGTGCTTAAAACCACTTGTGGCAGAGTTTTAAATTTTAGATTATCCAACTCATTTTAAAATGTGAATTTTGTAGGGCAACATTTTCATACTTCTAGTGATCACAGAAATGGGGCATATTCATTACAGTTAGAAATCAAATCTGTAAATTGCATAAACCTAACTCTTAAAATCCAGTCATATACAAAGTACATTGGGAGAATCAAAGGGTGTGTACATTTTAATATTTTATTACCTATTACCAATTAACTTTCCTTTGGAATTGCTTTTCATGTGGTCATGTGTGTCTGATCTTTTTCTATATGTGCTTCTCCTTCTCTGGCTCTCATTTTTGTCAAAGCCTGAGCAGTCTGATTTTGCTTTTATTGACTCAATGAATTTCTGTCTTTGGTAAATTATAAGTCTGATAGATTTACTATTGCTGTCAGGATTTTACTTTTACTCCCTGTTTATTAAATAATATACAATCATTGGAATAGCTTAGAAATTTATAGAAATATATAGATAAGTAGGCTGGGCTTGGTGGCCCAGCCTGTAATCCCAGCACTTTGGGAGGCTGAGATGAGTGGATTGTGTGGGCCCGTGGGTTCGAGACCAACCCGGGCAACTTGGTTAGAGCTTGTCTCTACAATAAATAAAAAATTAGCTGGGCATGGTAGGTGTACCTGTTGTTCTGGCTACTTGGAAGGCTGAGGCAGATGGGTTGCCGGAGCCCAGCAGGTCAATGCTGGGTGGCCGTGAGTGTGCCACTGCACTCCAGCCTGGGCAACGGACTCTAACTCAAAAGAAAAAAATCCCACAACTTATTGCCTATAAATAAGAGCTATCTAACTTAACTAGTAAATGAGCATACAATAAAGGCTCAGAGAAGCACAGTTTAACATAAATGTCTGAAGTAGTTACTCCTCAAGAGCAGTTCTAGTTCTGAATACACTGGACTTGCTCCAGGTTCAGAGTGAAAGCAGATCAGCATCATAAGTTTTTGATGACACAGAAATATTTATGATATGTTAGCCAGTACGAATATATAAAACGAATTTTACCCAAAACCCTACCTTGAATAACTATGTGCCATGGCCCAGTGCACAGTAGAACTCTGATTATGTTCCCTTAGGCTTATCTATATATTTCTTTCTTTTTTTTTCTTTTGAGTTGGAGTCTCACTCTGTCGTTCAAGCTGGAGTGCAGTGGCATGCTCATGGCTACCCCAGCATCGACCTGCTAGGCTCCGGCGATCCTTCTGCCTCAACCTTCCAAGTAGCCAGAACTACAGGTGCGCACTACCATGCCCGGTTAATTTTTTGATTTATTGTAGAGATGAGGTCTCATCAAGTTGCCCAGGCTGTTCTCGAACCCGTGGGCTCAGGCAATCCTCTCACCTCGGCCTCCCAAAGTTCTGGGATTATAGACTTGAGCCACCACATCCTGCCAATATGTTGTTTTTTTAAAGTACTAATATTTGTGCATATATGTTTGACTCTATGTTAAATTATTTTCTTATAGTTGATTCCTAGGAGTGTAACTATCGGGTCATAGGTCTTGGAAAAGTTTCAGGCTCTTGATACAACTTTTCAGAAAGCTATTTGGTGATACCTACCGACTTTCACTCATTAGCATTATAAGAATGTCTCTTTTGATTTAGTTTTATCAGCATTGAGTATTATAATTAATGAATCTAATTCAACAGGCAAAAGCAATAATCTTTTATTTTTAAAAATATAAAAATAGTAGTGTATACTCGGAGGAAAAAGTTCAAGTGCTTCAGAATGCATGAAGTAAAAAGTGACAACCACTTGCATATACCTAATAGTTTGTTATCCTCTTCTAGGATTATGTTTTTCTAGCAAATGGTTTTTGTTTAATGCTGTTTTTTTTTTGAGTTAGAGTCTCACTCCGTCTCCCAGGCTGGAGTGCAGTGGCACGCTCATGGCCACTCCTGCGTTGACCTGCTAGACTCCAGCGAACCTTCTGCCTCAGCCTCCATACCCGGCTAATTTTTAATCTATTGTAGAGACAAGGTCTTGTTAAGTTGCTCGGGCTGGTCTCGATCCCGTGAGCTCAGGCAATCCACTCGCCTCAGCCTCCCAAACTGCTGGGATTACAGGCTAGCCACCGAGCCTGGCCTGTTTAATGCTCTTATGGCATTTGTGCATTCTTGTTTATGGCTTTTATGTCCCAGCTAGTCTGATCATTTCTGTAGGTCAGGGGTTATGTGACTTTTTTCCTCATTGATGCCTTGTGTCTGTCTAGCAGGTTTTCTGGGACAGTTGGAGGAAGAATCATTTTTGCCATCTTTTTAATATCTAAAAATAACTATAATTATCTTTTTTTTTTTTTGAGTTGGAGTCTCTCTCTGTAGCTCAGGCTGAAGTGCAGTGACATGCTCATGGCCACTGCAGCCTCAACCTGCTGGTTCAGGTGGTCCTTACAAGTAGCTGGAACTACATGCACTCGCCACCATGCCTGGCTAATTTTTTGATTAATTGTAGAGATGAGGTCTCGCCAAGTTGCCCAGGCTAGTCTCGAACCCATGGGCTCAGGCAGTCCTCTCACTTCGGCCTCTCAAATGCTGGGATTATAGGTGTGAGCCACCATGCCTGGCAACTATAACTATCTTAATACTTGCTTTAATAAATTTTTTCAAATGATTTGAGTTCCTCATTATTTTGTATTTCTTTTTATGTTTCATAGTTATTTGTTTCCCTAGTTTCTAAGTGGAAGCAACTAATAAAGATTATATTATATATGTGTCATATAGGAAAGCATTTGATATTTATAAAAAAGATGATGGGAAACCTGAGATGTAAGCCACATTGTAAAGTTAAATATGTTTTAGTCCTAGGTGCTTACCTTTATTCAAGACCCAGATAAAAACAAATAAATTTATATTTATTATTTTAGATTTTAGGAATACTTATTAAGTGTACCTCTGAAAGAATGAGTTCTGGGAAGGTGACAGTGGGGCGTAGTTTTAAAATTTTTCCAATTTTCCTTAAAAGCAGACAGAGCAGTTAGGTCTGCAAATCCAAAAACTCACAACATCTACAAGACTAGTGAATAGTATCCCTATAGACCCAAATGCAAATGGGTGGGAGCAAGTCTCTGATAAGGGGACCTGTGTGGTGTCAGCATTTGTGCAGAAGGAAGCAAGAGAGTGTCTGATGTATCTTCTAATAGGAGAACCCTAAGATAGCCAACAAAAAGTCACTGGAAAATGTGGTAAGCAAGTTTGAGAACTCTTGAGCTTTGGTTTTGAGTTCCCTGAACACAGTTAAGTTCTAAAGGAGTTTGAGTCATCTGGTCCCTATGAATTCTCAAAACTAACTGGTTGAAGCTCCCTTCCCAGTCAAAGTCTTACTAAGATGACACTACTGGGAATAGAATCCAAATTAAGCAGGACGGAGACAATGGGGGCAAAGGAAAAAAAAGTCAGATGAAAGTAGGGGAAGATAAAAGCACAGGAGATCGTATTCATGAGTATGTATTTTGGTATTCTTCAAAGACAACTCTTATTGAAGTTAGAAATGCTACTCTAGTTTCCCAAAAGTTTTTTTTTTTTTTTTAATTTTACATAAAAATGAACATCAGACAAGGATCATAGTCAAATTCCCCGCAGAGTTTTTATAAGAGAAAAGGAGTAAGGGGCAGAATAATGTTACTGCAGACAATGAAAGCATACCAGAAAGAATTGTCCACAAAATAAATGAAACTGTAACCTATTGTTTCAAAACAAACCCAGAGAAATGTAGAAAACCATACAAACATGAAAGAGCAACATAAATTCAAATAGAGAAATCTTAGAAAGGTGATGATAACTCAGGAAAGGGAAACAAATCATTTTTAAAAAATGAAGCCTAAATATGAGAGTAAAAAACATAATAGGAAATTTCTTTAGAGAAATAGAAGATGAGTGGCAGAAAAAAATTTTAACCGAAGAGAAATGAAGAAAAATACATTAAGCAGCATTACAGAGAAAGTGATATTTTATTAAAGACAGTTGAAGAAATTTCAGCGTACAAATAAGAATCTCTGAAGAAGAACCAAAGCAGTGAAACTGTTAACAAATACTAACAATTATAACCCAAGAAATTTTCCTGAAATTAAAAAGATTAACACAACATTTTGAAAGGGTACATTATGTACCTGGATCACTTGATCCAGAAATGACCAACATGGAGACACAGTCTACGAAAAATTATTGGACTTCTCCTTTGGCTCTCTAGGCAGAAAGATCCAAGTCACCATTATATGGAAGAATATTAAATTACTCTCTAATTTTGATAGCAATGCTTTATGTCAGAAGTAACAGAGTAACATCTATTATATTCAAGGAAAACAAATGAGAGCCAGTAGTTTTTTGGGGTAGAGAGGAGGGGATGGATCTTGCTGTGTTGTCTAGGCTGATCTTTGACTCCTGGGCTCAAGCGATCTTCTCACCTAAGCCATCCAAGTGAGCCAGGAGTTTTATATCCAGGTAAATTGACTTTAACATATAAAAACAGTAGACAAAGTGTTAACACAATAATTTGGGTACTATTGTTTCTATGAGAAGTTCTTAAAGAATCCACTGGAGAATAAACTAGGTGACCAAAGACTGTAGGAACGTTGATACAAGGGAAGCATTAATTATATACATTAATTATATACTTACGGACTTGTGGAGCTTAAACTGAATGATGGTTATGGGTGAGTGTAGTATGCAATGGCTGTATTCTCTGCCATAAAGATACAGTACAAATAACCCAAGAAAAGTAGAATAAGGTTGCTCATTGCTTTATAGTTATTATCTAAGAGTAAAGTAATATTTCTTCAAACCAGATACTTGGAGGAGGAGTGGAGAGGGAAGGGGAAAGAGGTTACTAACTAAATTTCAGTGTTATTCCTAAGTAGGGAATTAAATACGCTTTCATCCTTAGACACATAATAAGGAAGAAAAGGAAAATAGGAAATAATTGAGGTATGATATAAAGGCATTAGTATAAAGGTTACCTTGAGAACAAAACTGCAGAGCTTCAAATCTCAGTTTCTTCATGTGGGAATAATAATTAGGATAATAGTAATGATACCTCATAATACATGTAGCTCATTGTATGTGTGCAGTAGATGTGCTCTGTCTTTATTATTATTTATTTCCTTTCCTAATTGTTACCATAGTACTTATGAAAATTTAGAGCTTACATTTTCTTAAATTTCCCATTTATTTGAAAAACTGGAGCAGCCTCTTCGAGTCCCCTCCCATTGTGGGAGCTTTTCAGTCCTCTCAATAAATCCTGCTTTCTTAAAAAAGAAAGAAAGAAAGAAAGATACACTGGTATGTCTTCTTACATGTTAATGGCCCAAATTTTATTTGTTCTCTCTGTATTATCAGACTTACATTCAAGTTCAAATTTATATCTCATTTATATAACTTAATATTTGTGTTGAGGACCTGTTTTATTTATTAGGCACGGGAATTACGCTGATTTTTCTACTTATCTGCTGCTACTTTGTGACCTATGATTTGGATTCTGGATTTATTCAGAAAGGATTTGCAGGAACTGCTTTGACAGGGAAAAAATGTTGGGGTGAATGGTTTCTGGAACCAAGGTGACTGAAAAGTTATTTTTCATACTAATGCACTTGAGGTGATTCTGTAGTATCTACTTTTACATGAATACAGTCAAAAAACGTTTTGTCGGAATTATGCAAATTTATTGTTGAAAGATTTCTGAAGAACTTAAGTCCTCCTGATTACCAGTAAATAAAACACAACATATTTCTAGTTATTTTTCTCTCTTATTGAGGGCAAAGACATTGTCTTACCAAGCCTATCTTTAGAATAAGTAGCATGTATGCGTGTTTGTGTGTGTATAAAATTTTCTCTTAACAGTTGACATGCCATAAAATTAATCCATTTTACAGGTAAAGTGAGTTTTTAGTGAATTCATACAGTTATACAGCTATCACCATCACAGTCCAGTTTATATAAAGTATTTTGTGTGTGTGGGTGTGTGTGTGTGTGTGTTGGAGTCCCATTTTGTCGCCCGGGTTGGAGTGCAGTGGCACACTCACAGCCATCCCAGCATCGACCTGCTGGGCTCTGGTGATCCTTCCACCTCACCCTTCAAAGTAACTGGAACTACAGGCACACACTACCACGCCCGGCTAATTTTTTAATTATTGTAGAGACAAGGTCTTGCCAAATTGCCCAGGCTGGTCTTGAACCCGGGGACTCAGGCAATCTACTTGTCTTGGCCTCCCAAAGTGCTGGGATTACAGGCTGGGCCACTGAGCCTGGCCTATATAAAGTTTTAATTAAAAATACTTTATTTCAGGTAGAACTTCTATAAAGACAAAAAAAAAATCACTAGTCATTCTAACATTCAGAGAACTATAGTTTTTTTGGTGTCTGTATTACCTGTTAATTTATGTGCATATGACTCCTTCAAACAATATTTAGGAAATAAAATTGGCCAGCCTGGGCAACATAGTGAGATACTGTCTCTACCAAAAAAAAAAAAAAAAAAAAAAATTAGCTGAGTGTGGTGGCATGTGTCTGTACTGTAGTCCCAGCTACTTGCAAGGCTGAGGTGGGAAGATTATTTGAACCCAGGAGTTCAAGGGTGCAGTGAGGTATAATCAAGCCATTGTACTTTAGCCTGGGCAATGGAGCAAGACCCTGTCTCACAAGCAGAAAACCCCTCACAAAATTGGGATTATATTTTACTTACTTTTTATTCTGCTTTTAAAATTTAAACATTTCTCCAACATTAATATTTTATAGCATTTTGTTTTAAATTAATATGCTACAAGTAAGTTAATGTTTAACATATTCCCTATTTTTGCTAATCAGTTGATAAATAATGTTTAAATGAACATCAATATGGCAGTCTTTGTGTTTTTTTTTTTTTTTTTTTTTTTTATGTATTGCCTTAGGTTCATTTCCTAAGGTTGGAATTGTTAAAGGATAGTACATTTTTAAGACTTTTGATACATATTTTAAAATATCTTTTAAAAGTACAATTTATGCTTCGTCAGCTACACGTCAACATTTTTTCTACCCTAGACTCCTACTATTTAAAAATGTTTGCCAGTTTGGAACAGAAACATAAGTCAGTATTTTAATTTACATTTGCTTGAATATTAGTGAGATTAAGTATGTTTTTTAATTTTTTGGTTTGTTACTGCTATATGTTTTGTGAGTTTCCTTAATATTATTGGTTGCTTCTTATCTCGGGTTTTAATTTTTTAAAAAATAATTTACAAGAGTTTCTCATTGACTCCTTACTGGATGCCAAAAACTATCATAAATGATTTATGTGTTTTAGCTTCTTTGCTCTTGATAACTCTGAGGTACTGTGATTGACCCAGACAGCAGTCAGGTAGTCTGTCCCATGCCACACAGCTAGTAAGGGATGGAGCTTTGCTTTGTTACTTATTGCTGATATATTTTCCAGTTTATGTTTATCTTTTGATTTTGTTCATAGTATCATTTTATAAAGGGGCTTTAACCTTTTGTATGGAGGAACTAGAGTTTATTTGTGTAATGACCAGACCATAATAGAGTCTCAAATCTGTCTGTTGAACAGATGAGAATAAATCCATTAACAGTCTGTTGATGGTGGTGACCTTTCATTTTGTGTAATATATTTCTCCTCTTTTTTTTTTTTTTGATTCTCACTTCGTTGCCCAGGCTGGAGTGCAGTGGCACGCTCATGGCCATCCCAGCGTCGGCCTGCTGGCCTTAGGTGATCCCTCAACCTCAAGCCTTCCAAGTAGCTGGAACTACAGGCATACGCTACCATACCTGGCTAATTTTCTGATTTTATTGTAGAGATGAGGTCTTGCCAAGTTGCCCAGGCTGTTCTTGAATCCGTGGGCTCAGGCATTCCCCTCACTTCAGCTTCCCAAAATGCTGGGACTACAGACTTGAGCCACTGTGCCCGGCCTTATATTTCTCCTTTTAAAGGAATTCCCAGGACTTTCATAGATAATTTACTCTTTGGTTTTGATATGACACTATAAGTTTATCAGTATTAGTTTTTCTGGAAGTGTGTGGAAGTAATCACTGCTTTAAAACAGAACGTGCGTTCTTAAATAGACAAATATGAGTTGTGAAGAATGTGTATTTATTGACAGTTATTTGAAGATTTAAGTGAAGTGAAATATTCATTTTTTTCTAGGAATAATTTAATGACTTTTTGTTGTACTTTTAAAAATGTATAGATTTCGCTATTGAAAATTTTAAAATAAATTTTGGTTTAGCTTAAGAAGTAAGATTCTTTGACAGAAAAACCAAAAGTAGGAAACCTGATAGAAAAAAATTATCATTGCTTAAAGTTTGAATTGCTTTTGAATTGGGGTGTAATTTTAGGTTTTGCTTTGCTCTGGGGACTCTCTCTCCCTTTTCCTTTGGTGGTTGATAGCAGGCTGCTTAGTGGTGCCTCTTCAGTTTGGCCTGGGCTTGCATATCTTTAAAAAAAAAAGTGTAGAGATCCACGTTATTAACGGGTATAGATTCAGAAGAAATACAAATAAGTTAACTTTAATTTTTACAAACCATCCATAAAATATACTAATGGAATCAAGTTTCCAAAAAGCAGACACTCAAAGTGAATATTTATCTTCTTAACACAAAACCAGATCTACTTTATATGATGTTACCAAAGCTAAAAAAACATCGTTGAGTACTTGCTGTTTCTTAACCTACTGGTTACAGCCAGCCCTTTCCCCCACTACTACTGACAGTAGTATTCTTTAGGCCAGGCTCAGCTGACATGTTATATTTAGATCTGTACTTTAATCTTAAGCATTAATCAATTTACATGCGTATGTTAATAAAATTCAATCCATTCTGGAAGTTAAAAAATGAAACATCAGTTTTCCTTTTTCTCATTCTCACTCCTAGTGTAACCCCTTTAAATTTTTTCCATTTTAAAATTCTTTACTTGGTTACCTCCTTTACTTTAAATGCTGTATGTTTACAACTCTGTTTTGTCATTCAAAAAACTATTGTCTTTCCTCCTAGCAAGATTAAACCAAATAGCTCTCTATGCTACCTGTTTGCCAATTTCTCCTTTTCCTTTTTTAAAGTTATCTTTGATTATTGTTAAAATTTTATAAAATTGATTTAAACTTCTTTCTTGACCTATCAGTATTAGACAGTTACTTTTGATTTTCCAAGATATAAAAGGAGAGCTTTAGGGCTCTTTATATTGTTTTCTACCTCACGACCTTTCCCCACCAGACAATTACTTGTACAGTGGATATAGGTATATACACTTAGACACCTTTAACTTAATTGGATTCTATGTTTTTGTCTTAAAGTCTTCTGAAAATTGAAAATGGAAATCTGTACTGGAAAAGCACTTGGTGCTTTAGGATTCATATAGAAGGAGATATAAATACTATGTCCCTACGTTTGTTCCAATCATAGGAAAAGTGTTAACACTGGATTGAGGTGTAGTACGTTTTAAAAGGTGATTTAATTACATGATACATATTTAGCTTTCAGCAGGGAAGTTTTTTGTTTTTGAACTCTCAGATGCAGGGTAGTTATTTATGCATGAATTTCTTACAGTATTTAATTTAATTTAAATTTTTTTTTTTGAGTTGGAATCTCACTCTGTTGCCCAGACTGGAGTGCAGTGGCATGCTCACGGCTACCCCAGTGTCAACCTGCTGGGCTCCAGTGATCCTTCCGCCTCAGCCTTCCAAGTAATCGGAACTACAGGTGTGCGCTACCACTCCCGGCTAATTTTTGATTTATTGTAGAGATGAGGTCTCGCCAAATTGCCCAGGCTGGTCTCAAACCCACAGGTTCAGGCAGTCCACTTGCCTTGGCTTCCCAAAGTGCTGGGATTATAGACTGAGCCACTGAGCCGGGCCTCTTATAGTATTATTTAATAGCAAATACCTGTGAGCCCCTGTTGCCCAACTCAAGAGCCAGAACTTCCTCTGTCATCATTTTTTCTATTCCATGTGAGAGGACCAAGTGCAGATTTGGTGTTTGTGGGAAAAACATGTGAACTGACAGGCTTTAGATTTTTGAGTGTGGTTGGGTGTCTGGCAGGAAGGTTCTCTTCCTTTCTTTGCCAGGTTGAGGAGGCTGCATCAAACAGTATGGACCTAAGCTGTTGCCTGTCTAGTCCTTAGGCAGGTAGTGCAGTATCCTTGCAGGCATTTATTTGGGCTCAACCTGGATGTTCACCTGTGCTTGAGTGGCTGGGACTGTGGAGTAGATACTACTTTAGAGCAGTTGGGAAAGGCTGATCATGTAGTAGAGAGTAGTCTAGTAAATCAAGCCAACCTCTGCCCTTCCTTCTATTCCAGTTTTTCTTTTCCACCCAGAATGGCACCTGCCACTTCTGCTGTGGACCCTGGTTCCAGTTTTAAGGTGGTATGACAAATGCTTGTGAACCCCTATTTTCTTAAATTATTGGTATGATCTCATTTGCCTTGCAAAAAACTGTCAATATCTTTGGTTCACTGATATATCTCTATCTCATGCCTTAATTAATTTTATTTTGTGATTCTTGACTGCTATTTCAGTAGTTAATAGAAGGATATGAACAAGTATGTATGATCTATTTCATGTTCTAAATTTTCTTGTTAAAAGCACCATCCTGCCGGGCTTGGTGGCTCAGCCTGTAATCCCGTGCCTTGGGAGGTTGAGGTGAGTGGATTGCCTGAGCCCACGGGTTCGAGACCCACCCGGGCAACTTGGCGAAACCTCATTTCTACAATAAATCAGAAAAATTAACCGGGAGTGGCCACTGCACTCCAGTCTGGGTGGCAGAGTGAGACTCCAACTCAAAAATAAATAAATAAATAAATAAATAAATAAATAAATAAAAGCACCATCCTTCTCCAACTTACAAAAACTCAGCTTTTAGGTATGCTGTTAGCTTCTTCTCTTGCTGTTAGTTTTAAAGGATTTAAAATAATCCTTTAAAACTTAGTTTTCTGTTTACCAATGGATTGTGGTAGTATGTATTTAAGAACTAGGTGGCCTTCCTGGCCTTAATAAAAATTTCCTTTGGCTACCCATACCCAGCTGTAGTATGCTACAAAGTTACCCATTGGAGATGGGGATTCTACTGAAAATCAACACCTGTTCTTCAGTCTCTGCCTTCGTGACTATTGATTTGGGCTCTGGGTTTTAACGTTGTTTCCTTTGTCCTTGGATAGTTCCACTTTTACCCATTACCTCCTGTGAACATCACAAGACCTTTCCTTGTTATCTGGGTTTCAGCTGCTTTGAGGATGACTACTTATTCCTTTCAGGCACTTCCCATCCTCAGCTCTTGAAAGTCCATTTTCATTTATGAAAGTTAGACCAGATGTACCCCCTAAACTTGTTAAATCTGTCCAGTTGCTTTCATATGACATGGAAATTGATTAGAAAATACTTAATACAGTTTGTATAGATTACGCTGCTTAAGAAAGATGACATTGTTACTGTGCTGTTTTATTGCCTGGATAAGAACAGTACAAAAACAATTTTTTTAAACCCCAAAGTTAACTGGCAAGAATTTTCTTGTATTGGCAACTTGCTATGTATTATAATACCTTTTGGCTGAGAAAAAACCCTTACCAGTCAACTTTTTTATTTTCATGATACCTAGATGAAGGAGCAAAAGTATACAGCAGTGGATATTCATAATATTCTAGGTGCCTTCTTTGTTTGGGGAGGGAAAGGAGGAAGAAGATGCATTATTCTCCAGGCATGAGTTGGTTGATCCAGAAGAGTAAAGAACAGTTCAGTATTTTAAAATGTATGTCTATAAACCAGATTTGAATAACAATATAGCTATATATCCTGGAAGTAGGGGAAACTCGAGAAGTAGGAAGGAAAAGCATAAAATTGCTCTTAAGTTGGAAAATACAAACATTTACTGGGCTTAATCTTTTGTATAATATGTTCAGCAAAACAATATGGTAGCAGCCTCATTTTGTAGATTGAGATATTCAAAACTTAACCAAGGTAGTTGCCACAAAACTTTGAGCATTTTTCCACACTAGAAACCCTCAAATTATAAAGGAAAAATGTATTTTTATCTGCTTGCAGTTTTTTTTTTTTGAGTAGGAGTCTCACGCTGTCACATAGGCTGGAGACAGTGCTGTGCTACGGCTATCACAGCCAGGGCCTGCTGGGCCCAGGTGATCCTTCTGCCTCAACCTTCCAAGTAGCTGGAACTACAGGTGTGCACCACTATGCTCAACTAATATTTTGATTTTTTTGTAGAGATGAGGTCTCACCAAGTTGCTCAGCTTGGTCTCGAACCCCTGGACTCAGGCAGTCCTCTCGCCTCTGTCTCCCAAAGTGCTGAGATTACAGGCATGGGCCACCACACCTGGCTACTTGCAACTTTTTAGAAACTTAAAGCTGCATTGTGTTTTCCCCCCAACTACAAAATTGTTAGTATGATAATGTCATCTGACATAATCTTGGATAATATATTACTGGGCTTAATAATGGCTATTATACATGGTAAGGATAGAGGCTGTTTCTGTATCTCAAACATTAACTGCAGATGAAAAGTTACTGTTAGTTATTCTAAATATATTTCTTACAGAGGAGAAAATGTAAGTAATTAGCATATTGTATTTTTAAACATTTAATGATTGTATATTTAGAAAACCTTCTTTACTAGGAATTCTAAAATAATGCTTTATGTAATGAAGATTCTAATTAGTGAGTTAAGTATCTTTAAACTAATTTTAAATGTTTAATTTCTGATTCTAAAATTATAATTTCCTATACTCCCTAACTAAGTAACTTTGAAAAGAATTGTTGCTAAGGTAAACAGTTTTAAATTCAGGATGTTGTATCTCAGAGCACCTGTCACCAGACAGATGATGTTTCCTTGTGCCTGTAGTCCCCAAAGGAAAGTAGGAGTGCCCGGGTTTTAATTTTTTTCTTCTTCAAGGATGGAAAAGTTATGTGATATGAATTACATTTAAGAGGTGGACCAGGAAACAGTCCTCCTTGACATGGAAAATACCCTGTTAACTGCTGTAGATTGAAAGACAGGGTTACAGTGTGTTGGGAATAAGAACTGAATGAAATTGGCATTAAACTCTTTTCCTTTTATTTTCTTGCCTTTGTCCTTTGCAATGAAAGCAGGCCACAAGGGTTTCATATAGTTTCAAAACTTACCAGATGTCAAAAGTTTAAAGTATTGAAATTGAATCTTTGAAGGAGTAGATTAAATACTTTGGGTTAGAGAGTGATTTTCAAACCTATCTTAATCCTTGGCTAGTAGATGTTGTAGATCCAGCATGGGGAATGATTCTGAGGTAATCTTACTTGAAAGCTTACATTTAAATATATTTTCATATGGATAAGAAACCAAGGGGATGGATGCACTGATATATGACGGATATGTTGATTATTCATAGATACTGGAGAACTTTGATTTTTTATCTGTAGGATCTTTATTTTATGTACTGTGCTTCTAAAAATGTAGTTTGTTTGTAGAATGAGGGGTTAATATTAGATGATCTGTAAGTTTCTTTCCAGCTTTAGAGTTTAGTTATTGATCCCTCTTCCACCTTTAGAAGCTGACTTTTTCAGTCTCGATTTCAGTGGACTTAAGGGGTTTTCATCCAGAATTCCTGAGTAGCAAGAACGTGGGAAGAAATTGAGGGACAGGTGTGGTGATGGGTGCTTGGAGATGGTAGGAAAATGGGCTCAGTTTTCTCAAGGGGGAAAATAAATTGTAGTGTTAGGAATATGACCAACCCGCTCTTCTCTTGGAGTTTGATGCTTGAAATCTACTCTGTCTTTTAATGCAATATATTTTACAAATGCTTGATGTCTTTCTGGAGACATTTATAGACACTCTATTGAAATATATATTTAAAAATCACTAACTTTTCCATGGTCTGGAATGAATCTGTACTCCATTTAGGAGGAGATAATTGCTAGGATAGGTGGGACAAGTTGATCTATTTTAAAATAAAATTGTATCTTTTATAAGGCACAAATGGGAACTGTGTCTCCTTGACATGTTTCAAAGGATTTCTCTGAATATGTGAGATTAAAGAAACTCTCAACTACTCAGAATTGTCAGAACACTGGTGCTCTTTAAAACTATCTTTGTAGCTGTTAGTATGTACTGACACAGTTGAAGATTTTAATGTTTTATTCATTATTAGTAATTTTATATATGAATATAATGTGTTGAACTTTGTTCTCAGATATGAGTATTATTTACCTGGTCTCAGTCTGCATAGTTTAAGACCTACAGGTTAATACATAATTTGGGTTTTATTATATTATTATTTTAAACTCATTTTTGAAATTTCTATTAAAGTGTGTCATAATAAACATTTTTCTTCAACCGGGGAAAGCTTGACTTCAGTGAGTCGTACTTTCTGTTATGCCCACCTCTTTAGTCTTTTCATTATAGAACAAAAATGCTTTGTAGGGTTTCTCTAAAATGTAATGTTTGAGAATCTAATGTAATGTATAGAAAGACATTTACATAATGCTTTTGAGTAGGTGGGGGAAGAAGTTGAAATGTTGATGGCAGCATCTGTTAGAAAAACTTGTATGTCTATGTAGTAAAAAGTTAAAAATGATAACAAATGCACTACTTTAACTGTATTCTGCTTGTATTACTATTGGATTGCCTTTGGTGTGAAAAGTAGAATATGCTTTTAGTCCTTTATAGTTGTTGTTAATTTTGTTCTAAACCTGAAAGTGTTAACAGCAACTTAAAAATGTGACAAAGCTCAATTTCATTTCTTGTTTATTGCTTGTTTTCCTATTGGACAATTGGAAGTAGCTCTGCCCTGGCAACTAAAATAGCTATTTGCATAACCTAGTTTGATTGGCTAGCATTCTGACTAACAGTTCCAATCATATGGTGTCAGTTTAGTGGTAGGCTATGCTAATTAGCCGCTGTTGCTGGGGTTCAGGATGGTTTCTGTGTGCTGTTCTGCTGCATTGTGTTGCCTGGTGAGAGACATTGATAAATGAGTGTTTAATGATCTGCAGCAGTTCCCACTCACTGCGGGCAGGCGGATTTTAGAACAGAAGTGGAAATAAGGATTTAATTGCTGTGTTAAATACCTGTAACAAAATATGTGTACTACATTATAGAAATTAAGTTGTATAAAATCTTTATCTAATTCAATACTTCATAATACAAAAGGAAAACACTTTAGCTTTGTCTCTTAAAATAAAACTCTCAGTAGCAGCACTGTGCATAGGTTTTGTAAAACTCTGTTCAGTAAAATGGATTTTTTTTTCAGATTAGAAAGAGTACCCACTGCAATAAGTAGCATATTTGGTTTTTCTCATACTTTGACCTTTTATAAGGATACATGTTTGTGTTTAATAAAATGGTGCAAGCTTTTGGGCAGAATTTATCTTGTACTGCCCATGTAGTTTAGCAAATAGGAACATGGAACTTGAATTCCTTGTTCTTGTTCTTCTGTTCAGTTAGAAGATCAGGTGGTTATTCAGTTATTCACTACCTCCCACTGTTACTACCTTTCTAACTTGAGGCAGGTGTTTTAACTATTGCTTGTACTGTTATCGTTGGCTTACATTAAGTCTCTATTGGTACTATTAGGTGGGAGGTTCTGTAGGAAATAGAAAACTCAGTTCTTTAAGGAACGTAAGAGGTGAAGAATAAACATGTGATGGTAGATAAAAATGCAAGATAACCATACAGAAGATTGTCATAAAGGTTTGTCTGAAAAGGTATGGGGGAAAAATTGACTAAGCCTTTTGATGACAGGGAAGTGTGAAACTGATTGAGAGTCTGAGAAAGGCTTAAAAAGGAAGCCCATCAAATTTGTGTTAAGGTTTTAAGTAGCTGAAGGTAGCAAGAAGGGAGAACATTTTAGGGTAAGGAATAGATGAGCAAAAGTAACGTTTCTGGTATTACTCAGTTATCAAACATAGGTGGTCACAATGATCAAGGCCTCTAGTGCCTGAGCTTCCAAGCAGACTGGTGTTATTTCTTTAAAATAAGCTGGCCTCCCACTGTTCCAGATAGCTTTGTCTTTGACTTTTCTTCACATGATTTTGTGGTAAGCAGTATGCTCCACTTTTTCTATCTGGTGATTAAAACATAGGACTCTTTTACCTTATTTTATCCCTCCTTTTGGCCCCAAAACATGGAAACACAGGTGCTAAAAATTATCATGTGAATTTAGATGTGTATATTAGATCTCCTAAAATGTTTATCTCTTTAATTGTCCTGGCCTTTATGTAAGAGCCTAGTAAAATTAGACAGGCTAATTGGACGATCTTACAGACATGTGAAGAATGAAAACAAACATGAAATCTTAACATTTGATTTTTATACTTTCCTAGGCATATATGTTGAAGATATATTCTAAAATAAATTTGCAGAAATGCTTTATTCAACCAGAATGAAAGAGACCTAGACTCAGAGAACTTAAAATTTAATAGAAGTGGATGAGATATATGTGTTTATATAGCTATATTATTACATAATGGGATATCCATGCAGTAAGAGAGGTGGAAATTCAGAAGAGGGACTGATTTTGGGATGGGACTAGGAAAACATTCTTGGTGAAAGTGGTATTTCACATGGTCTTGTGGAATGGGTAGAGTTTTAACAGGGGATGCTGTAAGGCTGCAGGTTGTGGAAGATGCTATACCGGTTGAAGGTGGAGGCCTGTTTGGGAAATTGAGTTTACTAATGTAAGTGGTAAAGAAGATTATGTTGTTGAAGGCCTTAAGGGGTAGATTACATAGATGTAATGTTGTGATATTTTCTTACAAAAAGTGGGAGATTGTAAATTCTTTTCAGCAGTGCTTCACATTGTATTTTTAAAAACACGTCCTCTGTGAATGTAAGTTTCAAAGTAGACATTTCTTTGATTTTTAAAATATGAAAATGTAATATTGAATAATTAATTCCAAAGTGTTCAGTTTAAGCAACTGGTAAGTTTAAGTTGTTGTCACCTGAGGTATGGGGTATATTGTGGGAGAAGCAGACTTTTGGAGAGGAGAGGGGAGGGGAGAGTTTGAATGGTTTAAACTTTTTAAAACAGCGTTATCATGTTATAATTGGCATATAATAAACTTAACATAATTAAGGTATACAATTTGATGAATTTTGACAGGCATTACCTGTAAAACTTTCACCATAATTAAGATAATGAACATATCCAATCCCCCTGTTTCTTTATCCCTTTTTGTAATCCCCCATCCCCTCTATTCTCTAGGTAACTACTGATCTAATTTCTGTCATGATCCATTATTTCACCTTTTCTAGAATTTGATATAAACAGAATTTTATAATACATTATTTTTCTCCTGGTTGTTTTCATTCATTGTAGTTATTTTGAGAGTCATCCATGCTGTATTATATATCCATATATCAATAGTTTATTCCTGTTATTACAGAGCAGCATTTTGTTGTGTGGATATACCACAGTTGATCCATATATTTACCTGTTGAAAGGCACTTTGGTTATTCCCATTTTTTGTCTGTTACAGATAAAGTTGCTGTGACTATTGTACAACATTTTGTGTGAACATTTGTGTTTATTTCTCAACAGTGGAATTATTTGACCTTATGGTGGGTGTATGCTTAACTTTTTAAGAAACTGCTAAATGATTTTCCAAAGTGGTTGTACTATTTTACATTCCCACCAGCAGTTTAGAAGTGTTCCAGTTACTTCACATCTTGCCATATTTGGTGTGTTTAGTCTTTTTAATTTCAGGTATTCTAATACTTGTATAGTGATATCTTGCTGTGTTTCCTAGTGATTAATGGTGGTGACCATCTTTGCATGTGCTGTTATATATCTGGTGAAGTGTTCAGATCTTTTGTCTAATTTTTTTTATTTTTGGTTGTTACTGAGTTTTGAGAGTTTCTTATATATTTTGTATACAAGTCCTTTATAAATAAATGATTTGCAAAAATTTTCTCCCATTCCATGGCTTGTCTTTTCATTCTCTTAAAAGTGTCTTGAAGATGAAATGTTTTAAATTTTTATGAAGTCTAATTTATCCATTTGTTCTTCTCTGAAAAGTGCTTTTGGGAAAATTTTGCCAAATTGTTCTATGATCAAAAAGGTTTGTTCTGTGGTTCCCCCCCTTTTAGGTGTTACAGTTTTATATTTATAAATATGATCCATTTGTAGTTAATATTTGTAAATTGTGTGCTAGAAGTATAGATCAAAGATGTACCTTTTTTCAGATGGATATTCAGATACTGTAGAACCATTTGCTGAATAAGCTATCCTTTCTCCACTGAATTGCCTTTGTACTTTTGTTGATCACAAATCTTCCATATATGCATAGGTCTCTTTCTCGACTTTCTATTCTGTTTCATTAATCTGTTTGTCTGTCTTGATGTCATACCATATTGTCTTAAGTACTGTGTCCTTATAATCATTGCAATCAAGTAGTTTTAATTCTATCACTTGCCTCTTTTTCTAAGCTTTTGTAACTACTCTTTGTTTTATACATCCTTTGTATTTCTATATGAATTTTCAAATCAGTTTGTTTATTTCTTTTAAAAAGCTTGCTAATATGTTGAGTCCTATTGTGTTGAATCTATAAATAGTTTTGGGAATAATTGAAATTTTAGTAAAATTGATTTTTTCATACCCCTACAAATGATATATCTATGAATTTATGTAGCTTTGTCTTTAATTCTTCTAACTTTTCATATGCAAGTCTTCTATGTATTTTGACAGATTTATTTCATATTTTGGTCACTATTATAAGGACCTTTTAAATTTCAGTTTCTAATTGTAGTTATAGTATACTAGATAAAAACACAACTTATTTTAATATATTTCTCTTATATTCTGGAACCTTACTAAAAAATCACTTATTAATTCTAATAGTGTTTTGGTAGATTCTATCATATTTTCTTTTTTCTTTTTTTTTTTTTTCAGTCAGAACCTCACTCTGTCATTCAGGCTGGAGTGTAGTGACACAATTATGGCTACTGCAGTCTTAGCCTGTTGGGCTCAGGTGATCCTTCTGCCTCACTCTTCCAAGTAGCCGGAACTACAGGCGCAGGCCACTATGTCCAGCTAGCTTTTGATTTGTTGAGAAACGAGGTCTCACCAAGTTGCCCAGGCTGGTCTCAAACTCCTGAGCTCAGGCAGTTCACTTGCCTCAGCCCCCAAAGTGCTGGGATTACGGGTGTGAGCCACTGCGCCCAACCTATTACAATTTCTGCATAGATAATTGCATTGCCAGTGATGGGAGGCTGTTTTGCTTCTTTCTATCCAGTTTGGTTCCCTTGTATGTATTTCTTTTTCTTGCCTTACTACATTGGCTCCAACCTCCACGGAATATAGAATATGTATAAAACAGAGAATACAGTGTTGAATAGAAGTGGTGAAAGATGAGGTGAGTGAATTGCCTGAGCGCACGGGTTCGAGAACCGCCTGGGCAACTTGGCGAGACCTCATCTCTACAATAAATAAAAAATTAGCCGGGCATAGTATCCCGGCTATGGTATTTCTGTAGACAGCGCCTGTAGTTCCAGCTACTTGGAAGGCTGAGGCAGAAGGATCGCTGGAGCCCAGCAGGTCGAGGCCGCGGTGGCCAGGAGCGACCACTGCACTCCAGTCTGGGTGACAAAGTGAGACTCCAACTCAAAAAAAAAAAAGTGGTGAAAGAGATGAAAGACATCCTATCTTGTTCTTTATTTTAGAGGAGGAAACAATTTTTCACCACATAGCTGTAAAGTTTTTTGTTAGTGTCCTTTATATGATTGAGGAAGATGTCTTCTATTTCTAGTTGGATGAAAGTGTATTTTTTAAAAATCAAGAATGGGTATTGGATTTGTCAAACCTTTTTATAATTTTTGCATTTGCTGAGATGCAGTTTTACCACCTGGTTTGTTTTTTTTTTTCTTTTTAGTTAGTTCGATGAATTGTATTGGTTGATTTCTCAATAATAAACTGATACTCTGTTTCTGAAATAAAGGCCACTTGGCTATAATATGTTGTTCTTTTTTTAGATTGGGTTCAGCTTAGATTGGGTTCAGCTTTGTTTAGAATCTTCGTACCTTTTGTTCATAATGAATATTGGGGTTTTGTTGATTTCTATTCTGGATTTTTTTTATTGTATTGTCTTTGGATTTTATTTGCTCTTTTTCTAGTTTAATAAGGTAGATAGTAGAAGCCATTGATTTAGGGACTTTCTTTTTCTCTTTAATAGAGGTGTTTAGTGCTATAATTTTCTCCCAAAGTATATTTAGCTGTATCAGAGATGTTGATATATTCATTTTCATTTTTTCAAAATGCTTTGTAATTTGCTGTTTGATTTCTTTTTTGAATGGGATCTTTACATGTATCATTCTCTTACTCTTTCCCAATTTACTTTGTCATCAGAGAATGTTTTGTATAACTTCCCCTTAGTTTATTGAGATTTACATAATGTTCTCTGATGATGAGGAAGCTTTTTTTTTTTTAAAGGGAATTAAGTTCTCATGATGGTGAAACTTGATTCCCTTTAATTTGTTGAGATTTGTTTTGTAGTCCATAATATGGTATCTCTGGGTAAAGGTGATATATCACTGGAAAGAATGTGTATTTTGCTATTCTTGGGTAGGATATTCTCTAAATGTCAAGTCAGGTTGGTTAATAACGTTCAAATCTTCTGTATGCTTACTGATTTCCTGTTTGCTTGTTCTATCAAATATTGAGAAGAGTATTGAAATCTCTTAATATTATTGTGTCTATCCTTGTAGTTCTATCATTTTTTGCTCCATGTGTTGTTTTTTTTTGAGTTGGAGTCTCACTCTGCCACCCAGACTTGAGTGCAGTGGCCGCTTCCGGCCACTGCAGCCTCCACCTGCTAGGCTCCGGCGATCATTCCGCCTCAGCCTTCCAAGTAGCTTGGAACTACAGGCGCGCGCTACTACGCCCGGCTCATTTTGATTTATTGTAGAGATGAGGTCTCGCCAAGTTGCCCAGGCGGGTCTCGAACCCGCGGGCTCAGGCAATTCACTCACCTCGGCCTCCCAAGGTGCAGGATTACAGGCTGAGCCACCAAGCCCAGCCACTCCATGTGTCTTAAAGTTCTGTTAATAGTTCATAAATGTTCAGGATTAGTATGTTCTCTTGAGAATTTGACACTTTTATCATTATAAAATGACCTTCATTTCTAATGATATTCTTTAGGCTGCCATATACTTTCTTTGATATTAATGTAAGCTGTTTTGTTTTAATTTTGATTAGTGTTAGCATATCTTTTTCTAAACTTTCACTTTTGACCTATTAATGTCTTTATATCAAATTTATTTCTGTAGACAGCATATAATTGGGTCTGGCTTTTTTTCTGGTTGTTCTCAATCTGAAAATTTGTGCTTCTCTTTTGGGATATTTAGACTATTTGCATTTAATGTGATTACTGGTATGTTTTGGTTTTAATCTTTATCATCCTGCTATTTATTTCATATTTGTACTGTCTGTTCTTTAATCTCCCTTTTTTCCCCCACTTTTTTTTTTTTGAGTTGGAGTCTCACTCTGTCACCCAGACTGGAGTGCAGTGGCTGCTCCCGCCACAGCAGTCTCGACCTGCTGCTGGGCTCCGGCGATCCTTCCACCTCAGCCTTCCAAGTAGCCGGAATTACAGGCACGCGCTACCATGCCTGGCTAATTTTTGATTTATTATAGAGATGAGGTCTCGCCTTCCCAGGCAGGTCTCGAACCCGCGGGCTCAAGCAATCCACTCACCTCAGCGTCCCAAAGTGCGGGATTATAGGCTGAGCCACCGAGCCCGGCACCTTTTTTCTTTTAAGTGAATATTTTTATTTTTTTCTTCCTTTGTTGGCTTTCTAATTTTAACTTTTTTTATTTAGTGGTTGCTTTTCATCTTATCGCAGTCTACTTTCAAATGATATTATATTACTTCATTTATGTTGTATTAACCATATAGTATACTTTTTTCCCTCTCCTATTGGTCTTTTTACTGCTTTTTAATATATATTTTTTTATTTGTACATGTAATTAACTGTACATTATTAGTAATGTTTAAAGTTATTCAAGTGAGATTTAATAAGAACTTTTATATTTTTACCTATGTAGTTATCTTTTCTGGTGGTCTCCATTCATTTGTATAGGTTCATATTTCCATCAGGTTTCATTTTCCTTCATCCTGAGTATTTTTGTTAACATTTTTTGTAGTGCAGCTTTAGTGTTGCATTCTTTCACTTTTTTTGTAATCTGAAAATGCCTTTATGTTGCTTTTTTTTTTTTAAATTCAGAGTCTCCCTCTGGCTCCCAGGCTTGAGTACAGTGCCACTATCATAGCTACCACAGCCTTGACCTGCTGGGCTCAGGTGATCCTTCTGCCTCTGCCTTCCAAGTATCTGAGGCTACAGGCACGTGCCACCACGCCCAACTAATTTTTTGATTTTTCGTAGAATGAGGTCTTTCTATGTTACCAAGGCTGGTCTTGAACTTCAAGACTCAGGCAGCCCTCTCGCCTCAGTTTTACAAAGTGCTGGGATTATAGGTGTGAATCACCGTCCCTGGCTTGCTTTTGTTTTTGATAGATTTTTTTTCCCACTGAGTATAGAATTCTAGGTGACCCTTTTTTCTTTTAGTAATTTAAAGTTGTTTCACTGTCTATTAGCTTGCACCATTTC
>NW_007259877.1:83904-134008 GCF_000164805.1 Carlito syrichta
CAACTAAAAGATTGAAGAAGTTTTTCTGAACGTTTGGATTCTCAACTCACTTGTTTCATATAAAATGGATTACACTTTACTATCTTATTTTAGTTATCTCCTAAGAAGTAATGTGTCCTAAAATATGGGCATATTTACTTTTTTTAGAACACATTGAACTAAATGCATTACTTTAAGATAAATACTGCAGTGGATGCAACTCATGAAACAAAGATAGTAAGTTGCATGTTTAAAAAATTCAAAATGAAAACAACCTTTTCAGTTTTATGGGGCATTTAAAAAAATCATTTAGATTGACTTTTCCTGTTTAATAAAGTAGTTAATGGGAAAACTGGCATGCTTTCCAGTTATTAAAATTTGCCTATCCTGACATTTGAGAATCTATAACAAAGACATTACAAATTTTTCATTTTTGGAGTGTCGTGGTGTTTGAGTTTATAAAGTATGTTCATACGTGCTACCTCATGTGAACCTTACATAGATATTGGGATGGCTTATCATCCCCACTTTACAGGAATGGCGAATGAGCCTTGGAGAATGTCAGGGTCACACAGTGAGTTAGTAGATCTGAGGTTAAAATTGGCTTATTCTATTTAGTTTTTGCTGAATGCCTATTATGTACTATAGTTACTATAGAGATCAAAATTAGTAAGTAGTCCTGTGCTGGCATCCCTACTTGTGGCTGGCAAAGCACCTAAACAGGATGGGTAGAAGTTCTTCTCCCTTTGTGCCCCCCCCCCCCCAATAATTCTGGGACATGCAGCAGCAGTTCTTGATAAAAGTTCCTGTTCTACTGGTTGTAGTAGTCTTGCCACCAATCTTCATCATTAAAACTTGCCCTCCTTGTCAACTGGGAGGGGAAGAGAGGACCCTTACCTCTTATTATAGAAGCATAGCTTTGTTTAATAATCTCTCTACTCTCCTCAAAACTTCTGTTGTATCCCCTTTCTCTCTAGTAATCTGTGATTGAATCTTACGAGATGAGTTGAGTCAGACTAGTGTTTTTTGAGTGCTGATTATGTGCCCATTCACTAAAGTTTTGTCAGTGAGTGAAGCAGCAGTTTCATCTTCAGGAGCTTATGTTATAGTTGGGGGGAAAGTGACAAAAACACAAACCAATGTGACATATAAATAAATATATAAATACAGTGTCATATATAAATATTTAGGTAATCATATATACACACATTTTTATATATGTTATATAAAAATAATACCATCAGGGTACCTCACACTAACCTTGTTACCACTCAAGTTTCAAGACCTTAAATGTAGCCTGCTGTCTCTTTTTGTAAGTAAAGTTTTATTGGAAACATAGCCATTCTCATTGGGTTATGTACTGCCTGTAGCTGCTTTTGTGACTCTAGAGAGTTTTGATTAATTGCAATAGAAGCTGCATGCTCTGCAAAGCCTAAAACATTCACACTCTAATCCTTTACAAAAAGTTTACTAATCTTTGCTCAAGATTTTGTCAGCCATTGTATTCTTAGGTATGGTTCAGCTTCAGAGCTAGAAAAGAAAGTTTATTCGAGTAGCTAACAACTGATGGTTGGGACTTAAGAATGAAATGGGTAGTTTCTGACCTCTCTAGGTGTAGGGTCACTATGGTAAAAGTCAAAAGGTCTGACATAGTAATCTTTGCTTCAAGGTAGAGAACTTGTACTTTCAGAAGAACATTTATTGTTGGCATTTTCAAGTAAATATGAATTGTGTGTGGTGAATGTTTTCTTTCTTGTTTCTGAAAGGGACAGGATCTTGCTCTTTTGCCTAGGCTAGAGTGTGGTGGTGTGATCATAGCTCACTGCAGCCTCAGTCAGTCAAATAATCCTCCTGTCTTAGCCTCCATTCTCAGCTAATTTCTTGTAGAGATGGGGGTCTCCCTGTGTTGCCCTGGTTAGTCTCGAATTGTTGGTCTCAAGTGATCCTCCCACCTTGGCCTCCCAAAGTGTTGGGATTGCAGGTATGGACCACTGCAGGTGGCCGATTTTTAAAAACGTACATTGCCAGGTGCGATGACTCAAGCCTGTAATCCCAGTACTTTGGGAGACTGAGGTGAGAAGATTACCTGAGTCCTTGAGTTCGAGACCAGCCTGGGCAACTTGGCGAGACCTCATCTCTACAGTAAATAAAAATATTAGCCAGGTGCGATAGCACGCGCCTGTAGTTCCGGCTACTTGGAAGGCTGAGGCAGAAGAATCACCTGAGCCCAGTAGGTTGACTCTGGAGTGGCTGTGAGTGTGCCACTGCATTCCAGCCTGGGTGACAGAGTGAGACTCTAACTAAAAAAAAAGTATATTAAAATTATGAATTAATAAAAGTGTACATAAACTAGACAATGACAGTTGCTTCTATTCCCCTCACGTCCTACTCTTAAGAGGTGTTATTTGTTAAGAGCTGTTAAGACTTTAATTTTTTCCTCTGAGTTGTCTCTTCTGTTTAATAATTTAAAAAAATCTGTTTCAGATCATTTTCTTTCATGTGATTCCTAGGTTTATTTGGTTCCCCAAAATACAGTTTGTTACATGTAAGATTTGTGTAAAGTATTTCAGAAGGCCTTGTAAATAGAAACGTCCCTGTCAATTGATGACTTAACATTGTTTTCCTAAATAGAGTTTTAAAATTATGCTTTTATGCCAAATATTAAAGCACTTTGTACTGTATTATTGCTATTTTAAATTTTACACAGTTTCATCAAAATTCTTGTTCTCGTGTAGGGGCTCCATAATCAGAGTCAACTGGGAAACTTCAGAAAAATACTGATGTCTGTTTCCCCATTTGAGACCAAGCAAGTCCAAAACTCTAGAGGTCAGAATGTCATGTATATTTTTAAAAGCTCCCCAAGCCATGGAGTAGATAACACTTTTTGTAACATAATTTGCTTTTACAATGAAAATTTGTGGAAAAAGGAGAATTTAACACAAAGTAATACAGGTAGGATTTATATTTCTAGTCATTTATGCTGGGAAAATTTTAATACTGAGTTTCTTTGAATTCAGATATTAAACAAAGAAAAATATATATAAAGCAAGAATTATTTAATTTGATTTGAAGATACATATCAATTGCCTCCCCCACTTTACATTTGTACTTCTTGTACAAGAAAGAAAATCTAGCCTCTCAAGACCAAAAACACATTTCTTAACTTTTGGGTGATAATTTTGTTTGTATTAGTCTACATGTGTTTGGATGTAGTCCTTACTGGCATACTTTTGGCCAGTGGCCAATGTTTTCAAACTGAGAAATAACATTTAAGTATTTACTATCTTTTACTAGGTAGATATTAATTTCTGTATTCAGTAAGGTAGGCTAGTGTAACAGACACATCTAGCATTTCAGTGGTTTCAATGAGTAGAAGTTTATTTCTTGCTCATGTGAAAATAGTACAATGACTGTTAATACAGGGCGATAGCAGCTCTGCTCTGCATGGTTATTCAGGCTCCAAACTCTGGGTATTATTCTTGTTTTAAAATTAACGGTGTCCAGAAGTCGCTTTGGGTTTTTGGCATTCACCCATTGCATGACGAAAGAGCATGGAGGGTTACACCTAGAAGATTTTTACTGGTCAGACCTGGTAGTACCACACATCACTTCTGTTGACATTTCATTGGCTAGATCTTAGTCACATTGTTGTACTGACTGCCATAGAGGCTGGGAATGTAGTCTCTGACACAGGAAAAGGAAATCCCTTTGGTTATCAATTAGCATTCTCAAGACATTTTTGATTTTCTCTAATTTACATGATTATTTATTTTACTTTCCTTTTCTCATTTCTTCATGTTTTTGCAGTTGCTCCCCCTGACCCCATAAATATGCTGTTTTTGAGGTGATGTCTCCCATTGTTTATTTACATGTGATAGTCATGTCTCTTGGATGTAGATAGCAGAAACCTATCTCTGGCTAACTTGAGCAGAAAATGAATTTAATGGAAGGTTATTTGTTAGCCCGCAGAATTGATTGAAAACTGTAGACTATACTAGAAGAATAAGTAGGGACCAAAGTGGCAGGCAGCAGAATACATAGCCAAGGGTGAGCCATAGGGTCAGTTCAGTTAGGATGCCACACCTGGCACTTCCACAGTGAATTGCTGTGTGAGTCTCATCCCCCACCCCCAGTGTAAATATTCTCTCACTGTCCTTGCATCTTGCAGGAGTGACCACTCAAGACTCCAAACTCTGAGCAGGAACATGTGATTGTCCAAACTTTGGTGACTAGCAAACCCTAGTTACCTATGGGTAAGGAAGAGTTTTTTTTGTTGGTGTTGTTACTGTTTAGCTTTTGTAGTGGGAGGCTTGGTTTTTTTACCCCTCCATGATTCTCACAAACTGTGAAAGGGTATTCAAATACTAAGTGAACAAAAAATGATAAATACTTACCTAAGAACATTTTTCATGAGGAGAAATATGTTGTGGTATAAGATGGTAACTTGCGTTTTAGTCTATTTTGTTACTACCCTTTTTAGACAAGTTGCTAAACCTAAATTGCAACTACTCCCTCTCTAGATTGAGGTCGGGCAACTAGATATCTGACAATGTCTGTTCATTCACTCACTCATTTAGGAAATATTTAGTGAGTGCCTTTTACGTACTGGCAAAAACGTTGAATATAACACCTTTACTTTCTTGAAGGTGAGTGCGTAAGCAGTGAAATCATTCTAACACAGGGTGAGGTACCCAGGTTACCCACCCTACGGCAGCGGGTGCAGGATTGTGAGAGTGCCTGGTCCAGCCTGGGACATAGTGTTGTTACTGGGGATTCAAGGATCACTCTTCACTTTTTCACCCATTCATTTTTTGTGTCTATTTTAAGCCTTTTCATTGTAGTTGTTATGACAATACAAAAGTAAATAAGACCAGTCCTTTCCTCAAGGGCGTTAATTGTGAGAACATACTGATGACTTTAGCAGGTAGCATGCTTGCTGTGTTGAGATAAGACCAGAGTACAGTCATGCACCTAATGACAATGTTTTGGTCAGTGACAGACAGCATATACAAGGGTGATCCTATAACATTATAGTGAAGCTGAAAAATTCCTATTGCATCACCTGGTGATGTCTTGATAATTCTTACCCTGTGTAAGTCTAGACTTGTATGTATGCTTGCATCTTGATTTTGTACACAAAAGTTTAAAAAGAAACAATAAAAGCTTATAGTATAAGGATATAAAAGTATTTTTGTACAGCTGTACAGTGTGTTTTTAAACTGTTATTACAAGAGTCCAAAAGTTTAGAAAATTAAAAAGTATATACAGTTATAGTAAGTTAAAGTTAATTTGTTATTGAAGGAAGAAAAAAAATTTTAAATAAATTTACTGTAGCCTAAGTATACAGTGTTCATACAGTCTACAGTAGTGGACTACATTAATGTCCTAGGCCTTCACATTCACTTACCCTCTCTCACTGACTCACCTAGAGCAACTTTCAGTTCTGTAAGCTCTATTCATGGTAAGTGCCCTATACTGGTATACCCATTTTTTTCTTTTGTTCTTTACCTTTTCTATGTTTAGCTATGTTTAGATACACAAATACTTACCATTGTGTAACAGTTGCCTCCAGTATTCAGTACAGTAGCATGCCGTACTGGATTGTGGCCTAGGAGCACAGCCTAGGTGTTTAATAGGCTATGCTATTTAGGATTGTGTAAATACACTGTATGATGTTTGCACAATGGCAGAATCACCTGTGGATACATTTCCTAGAACCTATCCCTGTGGAAAAGCAACACATGACTGTTTTGAGGGAAGAATGGAGCCAGGGAACAGTTTCCACAAAGATTCTGGGAAGGTTTCTTAGATGGGATGACATTTGATCTGGGTCTTGAGGTTTGAGTTCAAGATTTCTAGGTGCAGAAAAGAGGACAGGAAAAGTTAAGCTCTGGCACTGTTGAAGAACAGTGAGAAGATTAGTGCAGATGAAGGAGAAGATATCATGGGGGTCAGGATGGAGAGAAATAGTGGGAAGTGAAACAGAGGTTTAAAACACTTAACCTGGAAGCTCTGAATGTTTAAAGTGTTGTTGATGCGGAGACATTTTTTAAGGACACGAATTTTGACAGCAGTGGGGAGAATGAACTGAAGGTGTGGAGGCTAGATAAGGACCAGTTACTGTAGGAAATCCCTCCACCCCCAACTTCTCTTCTGGATTACAATCTTGACAGAGAGTATGGAAATAAAGCAGCTGGATTTGTGAGACACTTTAGAGGCCAAACTCACAGAATGTAGTTAGATTTGTGTATGTGTTTGGGATAAAGGGGTTTGGAATGGAAGAAAGAGAGTGAACAAGACTGAGGTTTCTAGCTTGAGTGGATGGATAGGTGGAGATGCTGTTTATAGAACTAGGTCAAACTTGGCGCTACTGCCTGCTCCCAAGCCCGCAGACACGATTAAATTTAGCATGCCATGTTTTCCAATGGAGACTGAAGTTAGCTTTGGAATTTTTTCTATAACAGTGAGTGCTCCAGACAGCCCCTGCCTGTCTTTTTGAGTTTGTCCTGGAGAGGAAACCTGTGTGCCTTCCAGTTTTGAGGGGTGGGTAGGGGAAGAGGAAGAGGGACAGGAATTTCTCCCCACCCCTGTTCCTCATGTTTTATTTTCTTTAGAATACATCTTTTCTTAAACATATATTATCACTTTAAAAAAAAATTATTTGAGATTTCTTCTCTCCCCAATAAGATATAAACTTCAGGAGACCTGAGATTTTTTTGCTAAGCATTTCCCCATTTATGTCCTTACTGCTAAGAACAATGTGTAGGACAGCACTGTCCAATAGAAATATAAGCCACTTATGTAATATGATTTTTCTAGAAGTCACATTTTAAAACAAAATAAACAGTAAAATTAATTTTAGTAATGTATTTTATTTTACCCAGTATATCCAACATTTGTTATTTCAATTTATAATAAATTATTAATGCAATATTTAATATTCTGTTATCTTTTGTACTAAGTCCTTACTCTTGTGTGTGTGTGTTTTACATTTATAGCATATCTTAATTCTATGTAGCTATGTTTCAAGTGTTTATTAACCACCTGACTGTATTGGACAGTGCAGGTCTAGATATGCTGTGCACAGGACCTTGGTAAATATTTGTTGAATGAATGAGTGGGTTGGTAGTTAAAGGTTTCATGTAGAATTAAGGAAGGGTTTTACTCTCGCATTGAGGTGATTAAGCATATTTATGTGTTTGTAGACAGAACTAGAAGAGAGAGAGGGAGAGGATAACAGGAGGCAGAGTGCTGATTGGTGGAGGAAAGCCTGAGGAAGTGGTTGGGAAAGGGACCTGCAGCCAGGTAAACAGGATAAGAGACGTCTTGCTGTCTCTTCTCTTAAGAAGGATATTCCTCGGTTATATTTTAAGAGATCCAAATCTAGTTTGTTTAGCATAAACTTCTAATTGAATTATAATTATTTCTTCCTTACAATTTAGGTATTGGGTAATTGAGGGTCCAAAAAAGTCTTAAGATGTTTTCCCTAGTAATTTAATAAAAGAAAGAAAGAGAAAAACATCTTTGTAAAAGTGAGAAGTAGGAAAAGAGTTATTGGCGTATGTCAACATTTTTACTTAAGTATTATTCAATTAGAAAAAGTGTTTCTATTTTAAAAAATAATCTGTTGAATCTGATTTTTTTGCAGTCTGATTATGGTTGTACTTTGAATTATATAAAGTTATATATTATACAGTGGGATTATTTTCCCAAAAATTTAGTCCCTATATACTTAAGTCCTTAGACAATCTCCTTCAAGGTCTTTCATGTTACAAGGTGGGTGCTCCATAACTTTACTTTCGATGACAAGGTTCTGTTTGAGCAAGGCATATGGACATGGAGCCTCTTTCAGTAGTAGTTTTGGATGCATATGGAGGTCACTTGATGGAATGAATCTTTTAAAAAGTTTGGTATTGAAACAAAATTTAACACAGTTTTTTTAGGTTTTGACCTCACATTTTCAGGTATTAATGTTGTAAATAAAACATTTGAAGATTATTTTAAAAGATTGTAATAAGTAGAAATCATGAATATACCTATTAGATTAATGGAAAATGTCTTTGTTGTAATGTTAAAAGTTTTTTTAATCTCATTGTTACTTGGGATAAAATATCCAGTTATAGTATCATATAAGAATTTTAAAAGTGCTGTATCTAAAGCAACTTAGAAGTTAAGATTATATGCTTTGAAAAACCTAAATGACTTAAAAAGGATTTAATGATGACAAAGATAAGGATGTTAAAGATGAAAGTAAGTTTTTTACTCTACTGAGAGGGGCATCTCTCATACAGATAGAGATTTTGATATATGGTATTGATCTTATTGGCAAATGTGAAATGTTTATGCTTTTGAGACAGCCCTGTATTCCTGATCATGGCATGCTCAGGCAAATATAATATCAAAGCTGAAAGTTATGTAGAGATGGTTGGTTATCAGAGGTTCTCAACTTTTCTTTTTTTTTCCTGTCTCATCATGCTAGAGTAGGCTAGTTTACATTCTGGTCAAAAACAGGTTTGGGAGATGGGGGAGGGAAAGAGTGGTGCATATACTTTATATTTTGAAGATGCGCCAAATGTATAGTGATCTTCCCCCCCTATATGTGAGGGGGTAGGACTGTTTGGACAAGTGACATGTTTTTCCCCAATGTCAAGTAGCTAATCTCAGAGCTGGTACCAGAATCCTGGATCTCTGCTCTCTGGGCCAGTTTTCAGTTTTTTGGCCACACCCTCTTTCTTTTCATTGTATTGTTTTTGTATCTTTTTTTTCCTATTTTCAGCCAAATTTGTAATGCTTTCTGTTTAATAAAATAAAAACTGCTGGGGTAAACTAAGAAGTAGTCTTTAAATTTCAAATCAAGATACATTTGCAGAGACATCATCAACTAATTTAGTTCCCTTTTCTGACTTTTTTTTGGAGACAGAGTCTCGCTCTGTTGTCTAGTCTGGAGTACAATGGTGCTATCATGATTCATTGTAACCTTGACCTCCTGAGTTCAGATGATCCTTCCGCCTTAGCCTCCTGAATAGCTGAGACCATAGGTGTGTGTCACCATGCCCAGCCAATTTTTTTTGTAGAGATGGAGTCCTGTTGTGTTGCTTAGGCTGGTCTCAGACTTCTGGGCTTAAGCAGTCCCTCCCACCTCAGCCTCCCAAACTGCTGGAATTACAGGCACATGAGTCACTGTGCTCAGTCTCTTTTTGACTTTGTAATAGTCACCATGTCTTGGAACTGCTTAGTCATTTTTGAATCTAGCTTGACTCTTATTATCTGTATTGAAACAAATTTTTAAGTTCTGTCAGTCTGCCCTAATAGCATCTGTTGATACATCTCTTTCTTTTCCTTTTCTGACATTACCCTTCTTAAAGGTTCTCCCAGTCCCATGCTGGGGCTGTTGCATTAAGCAACTGATTTACAATTTCTTCCTGCTCCAACCCATTTTACACATCAGTTCTATTATTTAACATTTATATGCTAGGTATATTAACTCTTTAATTTTTAAAATATTCTTGAGGTTTAAGTACTATTGCAAACCCATTCTGCAGATGGAATGGGAGGCACAAATTTAATTGACCTATCCAAAGTGACACAGAAGCTAGTAGCTAGTATGTGACAAAATTGAATCCAGACTCTCCAGGGTATTTATTGCTGTGACAAAACATGCAGTTGAAGCTGTGTCACTCCTTGCACACTTTTCCTTGTACCCTCTTAGCCTGTTTACCAAATCCAAATTTCTTAGCCTGCCATTTTTTCTGGCCCATCCTACCTTCCTACCCTTTACCTACTGCTCTGTCTGTTTTCTATTTTCCAGCTAAATTGGAGGTGATATTGAAGCTGCTACTTGAAAGAGAAGTGGGATCAGTTAGAGCAGTAAGGGGATCATGTTTGAGGCAGAGTAGAGAGTGTGCTTGAGAGAGTATGGGGTGTCTTGGGGGAGCGAAAGCCTAGAGAGGGTGGGAATGGCACCAGAGGAGGCTGGCTGCAGGTGGAGATTAGCCAGAACGTGGAGTGCTTCCTTGTCTTCTTGCACAGGACATTTTGTGAACTGTTTACAAGATATGTGGCTACTGTAGAGCTAATTTTTTTCTACTTCAAGGTATTGTCTAAAATTTGATGTGAAGTTAATTTTTCTTGAACTCTTCTCTTGTGATCCAGCCACCCACTTGCCTGTTTTCACCGGAATTTGAGCAGATTGTACTTGGAAAGGACATTCTTAAGCAGGCTTCTGTTTCCTCACTCTGTATCTCCTTCTTCAGTAGATTAGTTTGTCTTCATTTCCTTGTAGATGTTCAACAATCTTGTCTTTTAGGAGGAGTTTCTAGTGTGTCTTGAGCACTTTCCCACCACATCTATCTTCTAAGCATGGTGGTAAAGAAGTGCAAAGTGGTAAAGAAGGCAGGCCCCCACTGCCTTCTGGTCATCCCACTTAATACCACCATGCTTAGGGCCCCCATGAAGCTCTTGACCTCCGTCTCTTTCATATGAGAAATGTAATAAATGCTGTAGTAATGTCACCTCTTTCATGGGAACAAGGGCATACTAGAACAAATTGGCTGGGAACTTGAATTTAGTGAATATTGTCACTACTTTTTCTTGCTTTTTCTTAGTTTCCTACACTCTCTGGTAAAGGGTCATAGAAACCTGTTGTATCCATACTATCATTATTGAGGGTACTCTTTCTGGTTTGGAAAAATTTGCTTGTTTGAGAAGTAAAAATAAAATCTGTACTTACTTTTGACTATTAGTAAGTTTGAAAGTTTTCACATATATTTGAGTTAATATTGATTTATGAGAATGGCATCTTTTATACCTGTATTTTGAGAGGTGGGAGAAGGAGACTTAAGAGTTTATTTTTGTTTTTATTTATTTATTTTTTCCCTTCCTCCCTCCTCCCCACTGCCTGCCTTTCTAGGAGTTTTTAATATTAATAGTATTGTTAAAGAGCTTTCCTTATAAATTAAAGTATATTTTGTAACCCTTTGGATAGTAATATTTTCCAGAGTATTTTGGTCTAGTATAGAACTGAGAAACAAATGTTGACTACTTTTACATAATATATACAAAGGAAAACTAATTATGAGCTTTAAAATGATGTGTTGGGTTACTACATAAATACACTTTTAATGAAGAGTTACTTTTAAATTAGTAATTTTATAACCACTATTGAATAGTTAATTTGCTCTATGTTTAACTTTTAAAGTGTCTCTTGTCAGACGAATATCTTGCCTTTTGGTACTTTTTAATGGAAAATTTCTGTAAATACAGTGTTTTAATTGGAATTGCAAAGCCAAATGATAGCTTCATTGGATACTTTTAAAGTTTTATGCTGCAATTCAATATAGGTACCCACGTACTTATCTAGACTTAAAAATATCTTGTATGTTTAACAGCTGTGTAGCTAGAACTAAAAAAAGAGTGGGAAGTACATATGTTTATGGTTCTTCTCTTTTCTCCCTGAGATAGGAAGGGGATATAGCTTAAAATATTTTGCTTACTTTAGAAGAAGGCAGAGATGTAAATAAAGATCAGGAAAGTCAGCTTTCTTTCCAGAGAAGCCTTATGAACCTGAAACTTAGTAGCATCTTCAGACACTTTTAATTTTATTTTTGGTGTTGAAGTCTCACTCTGTTGTGCAGACTGGAGTGCAGTGGCATGCCCATGGTCACTGCATCCTCAATCTGCTGGGCTCAGGCAGTCCTTCCACCTCGGCCTTCCATTAGCTAGAACTACAGGTCCATGCCACCAAACCTAGCTAATTTTTTGATTTATTGTAGAGGTGAGGCCTCCCCTAGTTGCCTCGGCTGATATCAAACCTCTGGGCTCAGGCAGTTCTCTCACTTCTGCCTCCCAAAGTGCTGGAATTACAGGTGTGAAATACTGCGCCTGACCCAGATACTTTTTAAAATAGCATGGTTTTAGCATAAAGAGCAAGATCATAGCAACCTGTGTTAGGTAACCTTTCTGCTTGTGGCTAGGAAACCTAGCTGCCTCTATCTGTGTTCTTACGTTTCTCCTCTAGAGAAGAAAACAGCTCAATGGACAACTTTTGGCTTTGTAATATTTCAGCACTTAGATGTGTTGTATCATTTCTCCTCCTCTTGTATTTTTAAGGTTACTATAAGGCAACTTTAGGGAGCCTCATAGGCCCTGATAAAGTTACAGTCAATGGATCTGAAGGAAAATGGGTGGGAGGGCACACATCTTTGGGTAATTTACATTTAAAAAATATATGTCTGTAAGTATGAGTGTGCATATACATACATTATATGTATTACATTGAAAAATTTTTAGATTTTACTCTTTTACTATCTTTTTATTTAGATTTTGAAAAAAAAGAACTAAGTTGAAAAATAATTCTTTTCGGCACAGCCTTTCCTGTCCTCTGGCAACTGTCTGTGTAACATTTCATATCCATGGCCTCTTACAAGGGAAAGGAGTACTTTGGATTTACATGATTGAGTATGATGATGAATCATTTAATGTATGAGGAAACTGACAAGTTTGTCACCATGCTGCATTGATACTGGTGCTGAGGCAAGCAAGAAGAAACTTGAATCCTAGCCCTGTGCATTTCTATATAACAAACTGAGCTTTCCAAATGTATTTCTTGTTTTATCTGTTTTGTTTATAAGTATGCTAAATTTGCATGTTACAGAGGAATCTGAGATACAGAAAGCTTAGGTTGAGGACCTGGAGGCTTCATAAAAGTGATTATGAATAGCTTGAGATCTGCAATTGTACTGTCTAGATTGTTCAAGCACTCTCCCATAACTGTCCCACAGATGACTCTGATCTGAGAGGAAGTAAAAGAAGAAAGACCTCATATTTTGACTGAAAATGGGAAGTGGCATTCATTGAATGCACTTGTTCTGTTTCTCATCCTGTTACTGTTAGGCTGGCATTTAACTGTTTCCTGTGCTGATGACTGTATCTAATCCTATCTCATATGACTGTTATTTGCTAAACTATAAATAAGGATACATCATGTGACAGGGAATAGTAATGAGGGACAGCTAGCTTTGAACTCAAGACTAGCCTTGAGCTGTGATCACTGTCATCATTTTCATTTCTTGAAAGCCACTGGAATCTCAGGATCTGGCTTGCCATTTAGTCCGTAAAGGACAATAATTTATAAGCTTGCTTGAAAGAGTTAGTTCCTTGATTATAACCACTGTAATGTGTCAGTTTGAATGACTTGAGAGTCGTTTTTGTAAAACTTCTGAAATCTTTATGTATTTGTGAAAAGCTAAACTTACTGAAGACTGAATGACTACAGTGAAAGTATGAATCCTTTAATTAAATAAGGGGTTAGTGTTTGCATAAGCAGTCTAGTCAGGACCCCAGTTATTTGCTCTTTTTCTATAGGACTAACCTGAATGCCTCATGGTATGTCCTATGTAGAACTTCCAGATTCTTTTTTTTTTTTTTGAGTTGGAGTCTCACTCTGTTACCCAGACTGGAGTGCAGTGGCTGCTCCCGCCCACCGCAGCCTCGACCTGCTGGGCTCCGGTGATCCTTCCGCCTCAGCCTTCCGAGTAGCTGAAACTACAGGCGTGCGCTACCACGCCTGGCTGATTTTTGATTTATTGTCGAGATGAGATCTAGCCAAGTTGCCCAGACGAATCTCGAACCCGCAGGCTCAGGCAATCCACTCACCTCAGCCTCCCAAAGGTGCGGGATTACAGGCTGAGCCACCGAGCCCGGCTCCAGATTCTTAAAAGTATAACTATTTTCATTCTCACAGTGGTTGTAGATACTATTTTAAAAAATTTTTTAGAGGCATGTTTTCAGTTTAGCCTGATTAGTTACCTGTTGAATAAATAATGTTATTCTAATACTCTGCTAGAAAGAAATTTATGTAATTTAGCTTCTGATTTATGCAGCATTCTGTTTTTATATTAAGACATGATATTGCCTGACAGGGCTGCTTTAGCAGCTGTTGTCTCATTTGCTGTTTCCTTGTGTTGTTATCTGAATTCTGCTAGTCCGAAAGGCATTCTTGCTGCCCCTCTGCAGGTCTGTACAATGTGACAGCTAAAATTAAGCTTTGATCAGAAATAAGTTTGCTTTTTATTTCCCCCGAGGGACTGGGTGAGTGGATTAAAAGGTTAAGGCATATATTCATAATTGTTTGAGAGTATTATAGACCATGTACCAATTGAGCCAGGATGGATCATGCAACCACAGTCATGAAGATAAACTGTTTTTTATTTCATCTGCCTAAAACATATATGTATATTTGTGAGCATTTTGTACAAGTGACCATTATTTCAGTTGCTGTGCTAGATACATTGCTTTCTTTAGCATAGATTTTTTTTTTCAGTAAATTATTCGTTTTCCGTTTTTCAAGTATTTTTTTCAGTCATTTAAAATAAATTAGTTAAATTACACCTAAAATTTAGCAGCTCGTATATTTCATTTATTGTAACATGTTAAGAATCTTGGCCAGGCGCAGTGGCTTATGCCTATAATCCCAGCACTTTGGGAGACTGAAGCAGGAAGAATCCAGGAGTTTGAGACCAGCCTGGGCAACATAGACCTCATCTCTACAAAAAATAAAAATAAATTAGCTGGGCGTGGTTACATGTGCCTGTAGTCCCTCTACTTGTGAGGCTGAGGCAAAGGATAGCTTGAGCCCACGAGTTTGAGGCGGCAGTAAGCCGTGAACATGCCACTGCACTCCAGCCTGGGTGACAGAGTGAGATCCCAATTAAAAAAAAAAAGAATCTTCCATTTTGTGCTAACATCTTACACTCTTTTTATTTTTATTGTATTTTGTAATTTTAAAGATGTGGGGGTACAAGTAACATTTTACTCTCTTAATGGCAGATTCACTTGTCTATCCTCTTGATGTACTCCTCATCTAGTCACTTAGGCAGCAGACATTTATGGAGCTTCCACTGTATGTTGGGCACTGTTCTGAGCTCTAGGGATGTTAGTAGTGAACAAAAGGACCAGGTAGTTCTTGCAGTATTTGCATTTCAGTAATGTTAATTGCATTGGGAAGTAGACTTTGGCTTCCAACTCACTATCAGCCATTAACCACCAAGCAGAGTTAGAGAATCACTGGTCTTTGTTCTCTTCATCAAATAGTTGGACTTATTCTCTTAAAAGATTTAAGCTCACCTGTAAGTTTTTTCTTGAGTGTGTATCTTGAATGCCTCAGTGTGATTTTTGTGCGTTTTTTTCCAATTTTTTGTACTTATTTTCAGTTGATTAATTTATGTTGCTTTGTTTTTATGTTCACTGGTGTAACATTTCTTTTACAGTGTCTAATCTCAGGTCTATTTAGTGAATTTTTTTTTGGTTCAGTTTATTTATTTATTTATTGAGTCAGAGTCTCACTCCGTTATTTGTTTGTTTATTGAGTCAGAGTCTCACTATGTCACCCAGGCTGGAGTGCAGTGGCACATTCGTGGCCACCACAGCCTCAGCCCCCTGGGTTCAGGTGATTCTTCTACCTCAGCCTTCCAAGTAACTGGAACTACAGCATGCACCACCATGCCCAACTAATTTTTTGATTTATTGTAGAGACCAGGTCTTGCCAAGTTGCCCAGGCTAGTTTTGAACCCCTGGGCTCGGGCTATCCTCTTGCCTCTACCTCCCAGAATACTGGAATTACAGGTGTGAGCCACTGTGCCTGGCAATTTATTTTTCATTTCTAGAATTTCCACTTGATTCCTTTTGATAGATTCAGTATTTCTATTAAGATTGACCAATTATTCCCTTATTTTGTCCATGTTTTTCTTTATATTTTAAAACATTAATAGCTGTTTCTTTCTGAAACTTTTATTATTTCTATCATTTCTAAGTCTATAAGTGGATTTTTTTCTCCCTGAATACAGGTCACATTTTCTTGCTTCTTGGCATGCCTAGTGAATTTTGACTGGATATGGGCAGGAAGAGTGCTAGGTTGTTGACCATCTGGATATTGTTGTCCTCTATAAAGAGTGTTGAATGTTGTCATTTTCTGCAGGTTGTTAAATTACTTGCAAATCATCTTGATCCTTTGAGGTTTGTTTCAATCTCTGTAGGACAAGGCCAGCCTTTGCTTTAGGGCCAGGTTAGCCCTACCCCTAAAGTGTGGATTTGCTGAGGTCTCTGCTAAATGTCTGCGGTTTTTATCACAGTTTCTCTACTGTAGCTGATTTGAGCATGTGACGTCTTCCATTCCAGTGTATGTTCTATTAGTTGTTTTGCTTAAGGCTTCCTTGTTGGTGTTCTTTGCCTGGCCTCATGGACCTTCTCCCAGCACTTGGACAGCTTAGCATTTGGACAGGATCAAGGAGATCCCTGTGTATACATTAATGGAACTCCTTCTCTCTGTTACCTGCTGACTCAGTCGCCTTGAACGCTTGTCTCTGTCTCTTCAGCACAGTGAGCCTGCTGTGTTTTATTTGGGACCCCTCACCCCCACACCTTGGAAACTGCCTCCATCTAGAAAGCCATGGTAATTGTGAGGCTCACCAAGATGGGTTCCTTTTTTCCCCAGTGGTTGCAGTTCTGCACTACTTGTTGTTCAGTGTTCAAAACAGTTACGTCATATGTTTTGACCAGTTTTATAGTTGCTTATGATGAGTGAGGTAGTCTGAGTACCAGGCTCCAAAATGGTCAGAAGTAGAAGTCTGATATTGTAGGCTTTTAAAGATGTTTATCTATATCTCATTGTTATTAACAATTTAATATATATATTTAATTACTGTTTTATGCTGAAAAAAGCGTGAGTTTTTATTTAGATCTTTTGTGAACAATTTCTTTTTCTAGACAATTGAATACTATGCTGTTTTGGCTAGTAGATTATGACACGCTTGTGTGTATTTTTGAGTTTATACAACCTGTAGTGACATATATTGGCCACTAGAGGGTATTAAGAAGTGAGCTCATTTGTCCTTACCATTTAGACTCTTTTTACAGTCACAGTCATTGCATAGTTTTACTTTAATATGTATTTATTAAACACCTACTGTGGAGCCAGGCATTGTACTATGTGCTTGGGATATAAAAATGAGTAAGAGAAATGAACTGAGCAATAACTCTAGCCTGTACTATCAGGCTATTCTTTATTTCTGACTCACAAGACCCTCATTTTAAAAATTCTTCTTTCATTCTTATCCCCTTTTGGTTTCCTCCCTTCCTTACTCAACTATTTCTTCACAGTCTAAATATTTCTAATGGATTCAGTTCATTCTTTCATTGAACAAATATTTATTGAATGCATGTCATGTGCCAGGCACTGTTCTTGTTGCTAATCATAACACGATCAACAAAACTTATTCATGGACTGATATTCACTTATCCTCTTCATGTACCTTTATTTCCAGCCATCATTAAAAGTGCAATTGGCTATTTCTTTAACATTTTGTCTCCTTCATTTTGGATTTGTCTAGTTACTATAGACCTTACAGGTTTCTTCCCATGCAAGCTTGGTTGCCCTCCTCATTTCCTAGGATATTTTGTCTCAGAACCATGGCCTCATACTAAGAGTTTTCACGTTTGGATGCTGTTGTTTGAGTTTACTTGAATTATTCCCATTTTTTCTTTAATATTGCTCTTTTGTTTAACTGTTTCTCTTTAAAATTTATTGTTGATCAGTACCATCAGAGGGATGGTCCCCTGTCAACACATTAATAGTAAAGAAATTCAAGTTAGCTAAGTAGTATATATTCAGACCTAGAAGTGGAGCTACATGTGGGTTGTATCAGAGATAAATGACTACTGATACTTGTTATTTTTACTTAGGGTCCTCTCCCAGACCTTTTGTATTTGATACTTCCTCTGTGTCTACACTGTCTTTTTGTGTCTTACCATGTCCCAGTCTTTGAGATCTGTTTATCAAATGTTTCTCTGAAAAATCAATGCTGATCTGTACTGCTAATATGGTTTCTAGTTACTATGGTTTCTTACTAGAACATAGTAACTTGACTGGAGTGAGAAAGCTACTACATTTCTTTTTTTTATTTATTTTTATTCTATTTTTTTAGTAAAATGTTTAACAACAAAATTTTTATAAACTTATAAAAAAGTTATAAAGTTATAGAAACATGTTCATGATAAAATGTTCCATACAGTTCAGAAGGATATAAAAAAGTAGAACCTTACATGCCTACTTTTTTTCAACTTGCTTTTCACACGATTTGACAGCAATTTAAAATATATTTTGGAATTGCACTCCAAGCAATGATTTTAAAGATAGCTTTGAAGTAAACATTATAAGTTCATCATTAAATTATAACGTTAGCTGTTATTATAACATGCATTTTTGATACATTCTTAGGCTAAAATATTATTCTATTAAGTTTAATAATGATTGTATTATATGGCAAATATCAGGTTGAACCATATGAAATTGCTTATGTTTGACCACCCAAAGGTGGTCAACAAACAGCAATTTCATATGGTTAAACCTAATATGTTATTACAGTAATTTCTGTTATAGGATGAACTGAGTCCTTTTTTCCGTAACATTTGAATTAAAAGGGAAGATAGAAACTCTAGAAGGAATAAAGGCATGGTGATATGCTTAATTGTAAAATCACATTGACTAGAAATGCCCATATTAGTTTGTCCCCTTGGGTTCTTATCATAGGGAAGGAATGAATGGGTAACTTAAATACCTTTTGGCATTGTGGGAGGAAATTAAACCTAGGTATATTCTGGATTTCATACATAGCAATTGAACTAAGAAAGGAGACAGTGAGCATGTAGCAAGCATATGTACACTTAGTTATTAGGCCACCCTCCCCCACTGCTAGAGGTTTAATCTTTCACTTCACTAAATAACTGGTGATGTTACTAACTAGTTATGATAGATGGCATAATAAATAGCTTAAAAACTCCAGAAATGAAAAACATAAGGTTAAATTTTTGTTAATTCACATTCATATTGCCCATAGCAAATTTAAAAAACAACATCAGGTTTTTGTCACCTAGTGGACCACTCTTATGCATGAAAATATGCATTAATCTTTAAAAATAGTACTTGTATATAACTAGGAAGGTAAATCTGTTGGGGGAAAAAGCCTTCTACTGTATTGTGTAGCTAGAATATAGCTTATTTCTGACTCATGAGACCCCCCTTAAAAAACAAAACAAAAACTTTCATCCTTAATTCCATTTGGCACCCTCCCTTCCTTTTGTAATAGTTGGAGAACAGCTTTTTTTAAAAATTAAGGTGAGCATTTAAGTTATTTTAGATGCAAAAAGTAGTAGTATTGGCATCATCTGATGGCTTGTTAGAAACATAGATTCTCGAGTCCTACCCAAGGTTTATTGAACCAGAATCTTATTTTTAGTAAGATTCAAAGATGATTTGTTAGCACATTAAAGTTTGAGAAGTGCTGTTATAGATCATGAATGACATTGTCACCCCTACAAGACAATGGTCATGTAGCACCTCTGTAAGTGCTTGTTGAATTTAATGCATGTAATTGACTGAATCTAGAGTCAGAAAACGAAACAAGTATTTCAGGAGGGTAGTTATAAGAGTAATCAAGGAGCTACCATTTCTTTGTAATTCTTTCATAACTGTCTGGATATCACAGAATTATCTATCTGTTCTTTCAGATGTGTCCTTGAGTCTGATTCACTTCTTGCTGGGTGGTCAGTTGGATGTCTTGTAAATAGTGTGTGTGTGTTTGTATGTATGTGTGTGTGTATATATATATATATGAGGGACAATTAAAATACAAATAATTCACAATAGTATATAAGTTAAGGGACTTACTAGATTTCGATGAGTCAAGGGTATATAGTCTATTATAATATATAAGGTAACTAAAAGTTGGAATGAGGGGCTGCAAAAAAGTTTAATCCAGAGAAAAGGTAGGAAAGGAACATAAAACATTTGGAATAAATAGGAAAATTTATACATCAATAAAGTCCAACCACATACTGCTTACAAGAGACCAACCTAAAATATAAGGAAACAAAGACAAAAGTAGCAAGATGAGCAAAAGGTATATCATGCAAAAATGATTTAGAAAAAGCTTGGTATGGCTATACTAAGATCAGGCAAAGCAAAAAACATTACTGAAAATAAAGAAGGTAGTTTGTAATGATAAAAAGTTTTATTTATCAGGAATAAAACTTTTAAATTTGTATAATCCAGAAACATACCTTAACATACTTAAATGGAAGTTTTTTAATATACCTCTCTTGGTAACTAATAGAACGAAATGAGAGCAGAAATTTAAGAACACACATATAAAAGAGGATACTTGATAAAATTAATAAACATTTGAGGAGGCTGCTTATGAGGAAAGAGAAGACCTCATTAACCAATCTTGAGGTGAAGTGGGTATCACTGCAACTATGCCTTCATTGAAAAACTTGTAAGAGAGGATATTACAAGCACTTGATGTTGGTACATATGAAATTTAGATGAGGTTAGACATACTATTAGAAAACTACAACTTACCAAAATAGACATACCAGGAAGTACAAAATCTGAACAGTACTATTAAAGAAATGTGATCTTTAATTGAAAAAGTTACCGACAACTAAAACTCCAGGTCCAGGGGGTTTCACCAGTGAATCTACGTAAAAAGATAATCATGACCAAATTGCATTCCAGGTATGCAAAGTATGTCTAACACTTCAAAAATCAGTCATTGTCTTTCACTACATTAACGGAGTAAATCAGAAAAGTCATGTCATTTCAGTAGATTCAGAAAAAGCATTTACTAAAAGACAGCATCCATTTGTGATGAAAGAGTCTTAGAAAACTAGCAATAGAAGGGAATTTTGTTAATCTGATAATGATATCTATTAAAAACCTGCAGCAACCATAATACTGCAGAAGTGTTGACAGCTTTCTTTCTGAAATTGGGACTATAAGACACTGGTGTCTGTATCTCCCCTTCTAATCATCACTGTACTGGAGATCCCAGCAAGTGGAATAAGACAAAGGAAAGAGTATGATTTGGAAGGAAAAAATAAAACTGCTTAAGTGCTTAGGAGCTACATGTGGCTATTTGCTACATTACTAGTATAGGTAAATCCATCATTGCAGAAAATTTTATTGGACAGCATTATTCTATAGAGACAATACTGTTTAAACCAAAATTCCAACATGAGTTTGTTTTGGTTGGCTGATCTAGAAATGCGAAGGGCTAAGAATAATCAAAATATTCCTGAAGAAGAACAAAAATTCTCTGTTGGATATTAAAACTTCTAAAGCTATTATAATTTAGATAGTGTTTGGTCCTTGGACAAAGACATCTAGAACAGAATAGGGAATCCAAAAATACATCCAAGATTATATGGGCATGTGATTTATGAAAAAAATGGCATTACATAACTGTGGAGAATTTTTCTTTTCTTTTTTTTTGAGTTGGAGTCTCACTCTGTCACCCAGGTTGGAGTACAGTGGCTGCTCCTGGCCACCGCAGCCTCGACCTACTGGGCTCCAGCGATCCTTCCGCCTCAGCCTTCCGAGTAGCTGGAACTACAGGCGTGTGCTACCATGCCTGGCTAATTTTTGATTTATTGTAGAGATGAGGTTTCGCCAAGTTGCCCAGGCGGGTCTTAAACCCGCGGGCTCAGGCAATCCACTCACCTCAGCCTCCCAGAGAATTTTTTTTTAGGGGATACAAAACTTAGTTTGAATATTCCTTTGGGAGAAGAGACACTACAATTCTAAATAAAGAGAAACATTTGCAGTCCAGAGGTTTTCTTTTCTTTTTTTTTTTTTAAACACTATGCCATGAACTTATGGGAATAGGTTCAGCAGCTCAGACTGCTTTCCATTGATTCTCACATAGTGTGCTTCTCTGGGTTGAGCAGTCTGGCGCTTCAGTTGAGCCCAGGTGCTTTTCTCTTTGGCTTTCTTCTTTTTCTGATCATTTCCCTTCACATGTTTCAGGAAGCTGTCTTGGCTTTTAGGTTGTTTAATATGCTCAGTATGCACATTAATTCTCTTGGCAAGAATCTTGCCCTTAACTTGTTTGTTTACAGCAATGAGTTTTGCTTTGGTAGCACTTGTAGGGCTTTCCTTTTTGAACAGTACCCATTCTCTTGATATCTACTTTATTATCTTTCTTGTAGATTCCCTTGTATGTGGCAGGGGAACAACTCCATGTTTTTTTCTCTCTTTAAAAAGCCTTTGTTCCTTCTGTACTTTCCTCTTCCTTATTTCTTCTTTCCTGTTTCCCCCGCCCTCTCCTCCTCCTCCTCCTCTTCATTCAGAAAAAAAGCTTTATTTCGTTATACAGATGTGGGGAACAAGTCAGGACTAGAATGTATGTGGAGGTGAAGTTTGGGCCTCCAACTGGTTCTCACTTCCTTTGGTTTAGGATCAGGTGCCCTTTGTGTTATGGGCTCCCTTCCTTTCCTTCCTCCCCAGCAGTGTCCCACAACTGCCAACCCCTCAGTTATGCTATTGTGTTCAGGTCTCACTTATGAGCGAGAACATGGGGTATTCGGTTTCTGTACTAAGAATGCTTGCCTCCAACTTCATCCAATTTGCTGAGAAGTCCATGATTTTGTCCTTCTTTACAAATGTGTAATATCCACCATGTATATGTACCACTTTTTTTATCCAGTCTACTTTTGATGAGCAGTAGGGTTGTTTCCATCCATGTTTTTGCTGTTGTGAATAGTGCGGCAGTAAACATGTGTGTGCACGTGTCTTTTTCTGTAGAACGATTTGTGTTCCTCCAGGTATATTTCCAGGAGGGGGATTGCTGGATCGTATGGAAGGCCAATTTCTAGTTCCTTTAGATATCGCCACACTTTCCCATAGAGGTTGGACTAGTTTGCACTCCCACCAACAGTGTAGAAGTGTCCCCTTTTCTTGTGTTTTCTAAAAGGCCTAGAGAATATATACCTCTTCTCTTTGTGTTAGTCATTTCAGCGAATTACTGGAAGATGGCTGAAAGGCTATTTGTCTTTTTAATAATTGGTTCTGGATCCATTGGATGTCCATTTGAGGGGAAATGAACTTGACTCCTACCTCATACACAGAAATCAAATCCAAATGGATTGCTTATCTAGATATGAAAGGTGAAATCCAACTTTTAGAATAGAACAGAATTTCTTCATGACTTGAGTATAAGGAAACATATCTTAAAGTACAGTACTATTTTTAAAGCAAAATGATAAAATTAAGAAATTCTGTTTACAAGTGTATACCATTAAGAGAGTGACAAGGCAAACCACCTGTAACCAATAAGGGACTCATATTCAGAGTTTGTTAAAATAATAATATTAATAAGAGGTCCTAGAAATTTGGGGAAAAAAAGATGCAATTTAATAGAGAAATGGAAAAGCAACCTGAATGTGCATTTCACAGAAGTGGTGTCCAGGTGACCAGTAGGCCTGAACAGATGCTCATAGTCACCAGGAAAGTGTGCAATAAAACCAATGGAATACCACTATACACTTACCATAATGGCTGAAGTTAGAAAGACTGTTGACTCCAAGTGATAGTGAAGAAGTACGGCATGAGAATTTTCATAAACCATGTTTAGAAAAATAGATTTATTGGGAAAAGTAACAGGCCAACATCTGTTTGTATACTAAAAGTTGTATAACAAGAATCACACAAGTGGCAGTGTTCATAATAGCCCCAAGCTGGAAATGATCAGGTGTCAGTCAAAAGTGGAATGGCTAACAAATCATCATTTGCACATTTAATAGGATATTGTAAAGCATTGATAATGGACATAGTACAGCTTATTAGACTTAACATGAAGTGAACAAACATTTATCTAAAAGCAAATCCTACTTTGGAGGTCAGGATAGTAGTAAGTGTCCTATTTTTGCACTCTTTTCTATAATATTGCAATAAATAACTTCAAACAGTATATAATGATATTGATAATAGAAGCAGAAGCTAACATTTTAAAAAAGTGCTTGTTGTCTGTCAGGTTCCATTCTGCATGTCTATTTATGGTATCTCATTTAAACTTCATTAATAAGGAATAGAGTTAGTATAGTAATATCTTTGCTTCATAAATAGGGAAACTAAGACCCTGAGTAGTTAAGAAATTTGCCATTTAGAGCCTTTGTCTTTTTATCGTTAATAAGAGCTCTTCATATTTTAAGGACCTCAATTATTTATATTTATGTTTATATTCCTTTCCAGTTTTTTGCTTTTTACATACTAATTTAAAGTCCTCGGCCGGACTCGGTGACTCAGTCTGTAATCCTGCACTTTGGGAGGCCGAGTTAGGTGGATTGCCTGAGCCCGTGGGTTTGAGACCCGCCTGGGCAACTTGGCGGGACTTCATCTCTACAATAAAGCAAAAAAATTAGCCGGGCATGGTAGTGCGTGCCTGTAGTTCCAGCTACTTGGAAGGCTGAGGCAGAAGGATCGCTGGAACCCAGCAGGTTGAGGCTGCAGTGGCCAGGAGCAGCCCTACACTCCAGTCTGGGTGACAGAGTGAGACTCCAACTCAATAAATGAATGAATGAATGAATAAATAAATAAATTAGGTCCTTCTCCCATTTGAGTTTAGATTTTCAATATTTTACTGTTACAAACAGTGCCAGGATAATGCTTGACATCTTTGTGCACATCATTGATTATTGCCTTAGGATAAATTCCTAAAAGTTTTCTTTTTTAAGTGAACAAAAGTTGCTCCAAATAATTGAATTGAATGAATATGTTTTTCACTGTGTGTAATGAAATGTTTGGAAAAGTTATCCCATCTACATAAGCACATTGCCTTTTCTTATTTTTTAAATATTTATTAATCATGTAGGATGTGTAGTTAAGAACATCACACTGTAATGGAGAGACAGAAACTGTACTCTGAAAGCAATGCTTAGAGCAGGCAGTATTCAGGTTTAAGTAGGGGTGGGGGACTTGAAATGTGCAGTCATTTTGTTGGATAAATAAAGAGTTGCAAATAGAAGAAAAACAGAGCTATTAGAAATACATTTTGTAATTTTAAGTGAGATATGTGGTAATGGAGATGAAAATAAGAGGCTGTAGCTGAATGTTCTTTAGGAGAGGAATGAGCTAGATGGGGCAGCTGTTTGCACCAAGTGGGCCATGAGGGCAAAGAATGGTAACTCCCAGAGTTTTGATTTTGGTTGACTAGTTAAAAAATAGTATCATTCCCTGTGATAGAAAGAAGAAGTAAAACTTATGTTTTGGAGGAACTGACCTTTGTTCTCTTCAATTTCAGAGTCTGTACAACATTCAGATAGACACTGTGTATATCACAACAACAAGGACTGGCCCCATCAGCCTTTTCTGTGCATGTACTATGCATCACTTGTAGATAATATTGGGTCACTTGTTAGTTGCCAGAAGTATTCTAAATACTTCACATGTATTAAAGCACTTACCCTTCTGTAAGAACCTTTTCAGGTAGGAAATAACCAATATCAGGAAATTTGGTGTGCAAGGCCATTACAACTGGTGAGTGTGATGGAGCTGAGATTTCAAACCCCAGCATCCTGGCTAAGTTTGTGCTCTTCATTATTGGACCACCACTATTGTGTGTCTTGAAAATAGCACACTTCAGAAAAAGTATTTTGGTGCTGAGCAGTATGGTCTGCTGTATGGTTTATTCAGGAAGACAAGGACAAATATTGAGTCTAGAGTTTGTTAATCATGGTTTTATGCTAATTTTTGACTTTAGTCTGTGATTAAAAATTTGGCTGAATATAAGAAAGATCTTTTTTCTTTTTCTTAAAGAATGAATTACCTTTTATTAGTCAGATACCAATACTTTTATGGGCCAAAACGTTAGTTTTCCATTTATACCATGGATATTATGATGATGGTGTAGCCTACCTATAGGATCATTATTGACTGTTCCTTCTTTGTGGTGAGCTCGCCAAGTCAAGATTCTCTTAGGACTCTGTTGGAAGAGTCCAGAAGAATCCAGCAATCTTGGCTTGATAGTTCTGTGTTGTGGATTTGTCTTCCTGTTTTTATGCTCAACTTTGATTGACCTGTGTCATTGGAGAGTACCATCATGATAGATCTTTCATTTGGTTTGGGGGATGCTGGGGATGTTGTTTGCCCTGTACCTGGCAGGTGCAAAGCCAGCATCGTGGCAGGGTTCCTTTGAGTTGGTTTGTGAGAGTTGATCCATTGGAGAAACCCCTCTTAAGAATTCAGCTATTACTTCTATAACTTATAATATGGTTCTCAGTTGATGAAAATTTTATATGCAAAAATAGCATTAGAGGTTATTACTATTGCATCACAAAAAGATTTTCTCAATACAGATTTATATTCATTTTAATCACTATGTGTATTTTATACCATTTAACGTAACTGTTGTATTGAGTGACACCTGTTTGTAGTTGTAAAGGTTTTTAATATTATTGAACATCCTAAAGTCCTTATTTAAAGATCTGTCAGGTATGTCAAATGAAACAAACATTAGGATATGGAAACTTCCTTTAAACCTCACTTATCTTCTTATAGGAGGAGAGACTTCAGCATGCAAACCTTCATCTGTTCGGCTTGCACCGTCATTTTCATTCCATGCTGCTGGCCTTCAGATGGCTGGACAGATGCCCCATTCACATCAATACAGTGACCGTCGCCAGCCAAACATAAGTGACCAACAGGTTTCTGCCTTATCGTATTCTGACCAGATTCAGCAACCTCTAACTAACCAGGTAAGTTCATGGAGTTCAGAAATGACTGTTGGAATGGTAGTTTATGCCTTAAAAATGTTGAATATTAAATGGGCAAAATGCTTTAATGACTTCCAGTTTTACATACTACATGGGATTATGGATTGCCAAAATATGATGTTAAAAAGTTTGTATTAGCAAGTTTATTAGTATTTTTCTTTTTACCTTTTATTTTTATTTATTTATTTTTACTCATAAACATAACCTTAGTCTCTTATTCTGGAATAGAGAGGGAGAAAGTTAATTCTAAAAAATATTAGTTTAGGGAACTTAAAGAGAAAGCTCATTTTTATGGAAATGTAGTTAAGTTAAAAAAGAGAGTTACAGGAAAACAAGTCAGATTCCATTATAGTAAGCTCACAGAGCCAATTTTACGCTGTTATAAACTATTACACATGTGTAAAAATAAAACTCCTTAAAAATAAAAAGGAATGTATGCCGATTAATCTTACTGTTCATTCTAATATTCAGACTAGGTATTCAGTTTTCTATAAAGTAGATGGTGTAAGTAGAATTAACTACTCCCACTACATTGATTTTGGTATGGGGAAAATTTTCTTATTAGGTATAGTTATGGGGTAGTTTCTTTCCCCACTGATATTGGATGTGTGACAGTCACTGAAAATGACTACTCTTCCATTGACTTAGGAATTTAGTTTGCCACTGTTTGGTTTAGGTCTTTTAATATTATCAAGTGAGGTTAAAAAGTTGGGAAACAAAAAAGTATTTCTTTTCCTGAATTATTGGAAGGAATTGTGTTTTCTGTCATTCAACGATATGTGGTTTTAATGAACAATTGGCTGCCATTAAGTATTATCATTATTAGGGGGTGTCTTTATAGGTATTATCATAGGATTTTGCTAGTAATTAAGCTGACATTACATTTGTGTATAAAGTTAATATAATATTTACAGTTAGTAAGACAAACTGTAGCAGAACTTAAGAATTTCTTTTATGCAGTAATTTGAGACATTTAGTTCTGTGTTTGAGAATTGGAGTAGTTGATGAGAATGTCCAAGTTTGAAAAGTATTTAATTGTGTACCAGAAGAAAAACTCTCTGAATATCCAATAAATAATCATAGCACAGCGATCCCTTTGCACTTTGAAGAAACCAGATATGTTGAGTAATTTTCCCACTTGTTCAAAAGCAGCCTATCAGACAGGATGCTATTTTTAATCTGTTTTACAGCTGAAGGGACTGAGCTCCCATTTGTGATTTCTCCAAGTGTGTAAAGCAGTAGACTGTAGGGTCCAGCCTCTTTCCTCTTTCACAACTAAGCTCTGGTATCTATGGAGGGCTGGAAAAAATTCCAGTGCTTTAAAGTTATTTGTATGGTGATTTTTTTTTAAGTAGGTAATTGAGTTAGCAAAGTACTTATTTTTATACGCAACTAACATCTTGTTTGTCTTCGGATCATTTAAAATAAGGTATTTCATTTATTCTCTTTTAAGCTAGAAAGCATTTAAAAAGATTTAGATGATATAAAGACATCTCTTAAATGATAGGGCTTAGCCAAATATTTCTGCCAAAATCTTTTCAATAATTTTTGAACCTGATAAGGCAATTATATCAGAAGATGTGTTTTTTATAACTGAAGTGTCAACTGTATGTTGATTTGCCATGGTCTACAAGTCATAGGGCATGGGCTCAAAGTCTGGTTCATTATCTTTTTACTGGACTTGAGTCAGGTCACTTAGTCCCTTAATATTTTTATATTTATTCCTTGAATGTAAAATTGGGACCTTGGATTAGACCCCCCCCAAAAGAACCTTCTAGCAACAAACTTCTAATTTCACTATTTATTGTTTCTTATTAACCATCCTATCCGATGTCTTAAGTAAGATTTCTTGTACAAGCACATTGGAATTAACTAACTTTAACATTTTATTTCTGGTAGTTCATCTTTTTTTAAGAGGGTGTCTGGTACAAGTTTATAAACAACTTTGCTCAAAAGATAAACTTAGGAAATAGAAATATAGTAAGTTTGGAATGCTGAGTCTCTGTGGACTATTCTAGTTTTCACAGCACCTTTCATAGTTCTCAAACTCTACAGATGCTCTGGATATATTAATATCCAGAAATTAGCAAGAGAGAAGGCAGAATATAGTGTTTCTAATTCATTATATATGAAAATATAGGTACATATACTAGAAACAATTTTTGAATAAAGTCCTAGCGCTTACACTATATACTCTTCAGGAAAACCACATAATTGTTGTTTTAGCTCCTATAACTGATCCAAGCAGGAGATGTGTGATTTGGGTGAAGAAAAAGGACAAGAAATATGGGCATTGAGGGCAAGCTATTTCTAATTACCAGAGCCAGAGAGCTAAGGCAGCGAAATGACATCTCATTAACTTCCTTTCTGTGGGCTACTCCCCCTCTGCAAAACAGGTAATTCCTGCATTTTGATGAGCTCCTGGGTCCTCTGAACACCATGGATTTACTTTCAGCTGTAGAAGGGAGGAAGGGAGCGTGCTGTAGTACTGAATATTCTCTGGACACTGTGACTGTAAGAAGCAGGACCTGAGAGTGTTCTTAGAGAGAGAGGTCAGATGCTTGGGGTTGGCCTCAAGTCTTAGTATAGATATGAAACTAGGTATTTAGAAAAGTTTTTCCAATTCCATATATGTACTTATGGCAGCACAGTGTTACAAAACAGAAAATTTGGTTAACATGAAATCACATTGAAAGCAAAAAAATGTTTTCTTTGTAAAAATTATTTTGTTCTTTCCATGTATTTTGAGCATCACTGTACAAGGTACTGTTTGAAGCATTGAAATACAGTCTAGTCTGAGGCCATTTTTTTGTGGACAGATGCATCTGTTTTATATATACAGATGCCCCTGAAATAGTAACTTCTGTTGCCATAAGTAGATAAGAAAAGTAAGGTACTAAGAATAGCTACCTTAGCTAAACGAGCTGGCTAGTTGTGGAAAAGGTTAGCAGTATTTTGTGAAGTGCTGAGCACAGAGCACACACTTATATGGCGTGCAGAGCTTTGATCACGTAACTCAGAGTCACACTTATATTCAATTTCACGTGCGTACTATATATTTAAAATTTGTTTTCTTGGTTGTGATTTTGGTGTTTTTGAGTGAGCATCACTGTTGAATGTAATCACTGATTCTTCAGATGTTCGCAATACCTGTGGAATTGTAGATGGGCAAGTTAAAAACTTAAAGATGTTCACAGTTTTTCATATAACTAATTTTAATAAATACATGTTTATTTTATGCATACTTCAATTATTTTACCCAGCAAGTTGCTTAAAAATGACTCAACTAAGAGAATAGAATTAGAGGCCTAAAAGTGATAGGGAGCCTCTGGTTAAGAACATGGTGTCATGGTTAAGAACACAGGGTAAGGCATGGACTGCCTCCACTCTCATTTTAACTGTGTTCTTTACTGGTTCTGGGACCTTGGTCACTTTATTTAACAAGGAGACTCAGGCTTTTCATTTGTAAAATGGTGTTAGGAATAGAACATATTCTATTGAGATTGTTGGGAGGATTACATGAGAGACATGCAAAACCATGCTTGCAAAAAGCATAGTGTTTAGTCAATACCTGTGCTATTATTGTTGTTTTATTATTAATTACTTAAGTTATTCATTTGGCCCTACCAATAGTTATACTTCCTATCAACTTTCATTATAGTAGTAATGAAGCATTTCACTGATTCAGATCTTGTGAAACCTCACTTTTAGGCTGTACTCCCCCAGTCCAAGAAGGAGCTTGCTGAATAAATCACCTGCATGAAAACAGTGCCAAGGACTTGAATTAAAAAAAAACACCACCACATTAAGGAAAACCTCTTTTATTACTTTCATTGCTTATAGCATCCACTCACAAAAAAGAATTGACATGTTTATTACTAGTATTTTCTATTCATTAAGTGAAGTCTCCAAGGAATAGTATAAGTATAAAATATTTTGTGAACTTAGCGTTATCTACTGTTTATATTTAGAAAAACAAAACTATATTTTTGGAAAATTAAATAATTCAGGTCTTACTAATTCTGATGATCTTTCCAAACAAACAGTTATAATCTCTGAGGGGTTTTTTCCTCTTAAACCTTATTTGAAACTTTAAGAAAAGGATCTTGAGAAGAGATATTATTAACTTAAATAATTTAAATTAAGTAACTTAATTTACCATCTGGGCAATAATGTTTTAGAGTTTGAATATACTTGTAGAGAAAACTAATGTTAATACTGGTTTAGGAGAAAGTAAATGCTGTAATCACTCCGTCTTTTCAGACCACAAAGATATTTCCTGTTCTGTCCACTATTTGAATCCTTCTCTCTTTTTTTTGGTAGTGTAGATTAGGTTAACAATTATACCAAAACTCCACACATTTGTATTTCTTCATGTGATGTGTTTACTACTTCTCTGCCCCTCAAATGAACCCAAGCATCCTGTGAAAGGGGCTGTATCAAGGTCTTTTGGCTCAATATATTTTACCAGCTTAAAGGCCTATAAAAACTAGACAGGAACACAAGGCTAGTGGTAATGAGTGCAGGTACCTTGATGTAATTAATTGGTTTCAAGGATCTGTTCATTGAAAGAAGTCTCATTGAGAACCTTTTTACTGAGGCATGACACTTGGTGGAAGAATGGGACATGAATGGCAATCCACGATTTTTGGCATACTAATTGCAACACTCAGTGGGTATGTGTATAAAAGAGGTTTGTGCCCCTGCTTTGTTCTGTCTTTACTGCAATGGAAATAGCCCAGCAGGAAGCTCCCAATTGAACCCCTTAGGGCCTATTGGTGAGAAGAGTCATGGGTTAGAATTGGGAAAGGGAAATGTGAGGGCAAGGTTGAGAGTATCATTGGGGGTAGAGTGTTTTACTTCATTGTGTTGAAGAAACGAGTGCAGATTTTAGCCTTCCTTAGGGGGCCGATATATGTCAGTGGGTAAGGCCTTGTGGTGTTAGGAACTGAACTTCTTCGGGGCCCAGCAGTTGGAGGGAATTGTCTTTGCTACCAGTTTGCTTTCTGGTGCCTGCTGGGTCTTAAAATTCTATCTTGGGACACCAAAAGTTGCCTCTAATTTCTGGGTTTATCTTTGTCTGCCTATTGTGAACCAGGTTAGGTTTTAGGAATAATTCAGAAGAAATTTTTCTTTGGGCTAATTGTGTGGTAGGGAAGCCTTCTTGGGCATCATGTATGTCTCCTCGATGAGAGGGGTATGTGTGTAATTCCACCATTTAAATTTGGATGAACAGAATCAAAACCTTAGGCAGCTGGGTATATTATCTTCTAACTTCATTTATTTGTTCCAGTGGTGGTCTTCATTGGAATCCATATGAAAGATATAACTTTGAGAATGTGTAATCTTCTAATGGAGATGTCTTTTTAAAAAACAGATATATGCAGGTTACAGAAGAGGGAATTTATATCAGTGCAGTATAGTTAAAGTGCTAGTCTTTTCTGTCTATTTAAGGTGATGCCTGATATTGTCATGTTACAGAGGCGGATGCCCCAAACCTTCCGTGACCCAGCAACTGCTCCCCTGAGGAAACTTTCTGTTGACTTGATCAAAACATACAAGCATATTAATGAGGTAAGACTACTGATTTGTTCTAATAGCATCTATGTTGCAATACATCAGGAGAAAAAAGTTATTTTGTGACCTATTTAAGCATCTTAAACTTTTTAAAATTTCTGATGCTTTTCATATTGATTATTATGAAGACTGATGTTAGTGATTTAGACAATATAATTACAACTATATAAAAGAAGATACGTTAACAAGGACTATAAAATATAAGGGTAATTATGGATAACTTTTTAACTTCAAAGTTGTATAAATATGCTGAATTATCATTTCTTATAATAACTCTTATCCAAAATAAGAAAAAGAGCTTGACTATTAAAGTATGTAATGGTTAGAATGTTGCTTAAATTTTTATCTATTTCTACTTTTGTTGTGGATGTCAGGAAGCCCTGAGATATATTTAATACCCAGGTACAGGCGTTTGGGCTGGTTTATTTGATCTATCTATATTTCTGTGATTTTATTGTCCTTTAACTTTTTATGTGTGTTATTTTATCTATATCTTTTCATGGTATGATATCTGAAAGCTTTCTTGGTGGAAACAAATAAGATTTAAAAACATACATAGCACTTTGAATTACTTGTCTGTAAATGTCTTGCCATTTTTGCAAACTAGACTTTTTCTGATATGATTCTATGCAGTGTAATTTATAATTTCCTCAAAGTTATTCGAGCTTTTGCCTAGTTCACCTATTTTTTTTTCCCCCTTTTGAGATAGAGTCTCACTCCATTGCCCAAGCTGGAGTGCAGTGGCATGCTCAGGGCCACCGCAGCCTCCACCTGCTGGGCTCAGGTGTTCCTTCCACCTCAGCCTTCCAAGTAGCTGAAAGTACAGGCACTACCATGCCTAGCTTATTATTTTTTATTTATTGTGGAGATGATTTCTTACCAAGTTGCCCAGGCTTTGAGTTGGTTTCTCACTGCGTCACCCAGGTTAGAGTGCAGTGGCATGCTCCCGGCCGCCCCAGCATCAACCTACTGGGCTCAGGCGATCTTTCTGCCTCAGCCTTCAAAGTAGCCGAAACTACAGGCTAGTGCTCCCATGCCCGGCTAATTTTTTGATTTTTATTGTAGAGATGAGGTCTTGCCAAGTTGCCCAGGCTATTCTCGATCCTGTGGACTCAGGCAATCCCCTTACCTCAGCCTCCCAAAGTACTGGGACTTTAGGCTTGAGCCACTGGGCCCAGCCCAATTTTTTAAAAAAAACTAGTCTTTGAAACTATGTTATAAGAAAAATAACTCAGTCTGTGATTAACCACAAGGCTTATGGCTTTGGATGGGGATGGGGGTGGATTGGGCATGGATGTTTTTCATTACTTGTTGTGTTTTTTAGGCTTAAAAACTGGGCATGTCTCACAGAGCCTTTTTATTCTAGTAAAACATCAGTTCATCTTCATTTAAACTTATTTTTAAAATATTTTGGCATAAGATCAAATATAAAGTTGGGATTGACTATAAGGGGCACAAGGGAACTTGAACTTGTGGATGATGAAAATGTTTATTTTATTAGGCATTTGTTGATTATATCAGTGTACACATTTGCCAAAAATTCCTCTTTCTGTACTGTTAAGATCTGTGCCACCTCACTATATATAAATTATGCTGTAATTTGACAAATAAATGTAAATCAGGCCCTTTTACTCTTTTTGAATGGGATACTTAGGACAAGTCACTTAACATCTCTTATTTATAAAATGTATAAACAGTATAACTATAAAATGAATTTCACTGCAAAAGTTTTGTTGTTGTTTATGTCAATGTTGTTTTCTAACTCAGACATCAACTATAGAAAATTCATTTCTTTTTTTAAGAAATTTGTCAATTTTCTACTAATGGATTATTTTCAATATACTCTTGCCCTCCTCCTCATAATTTAAATTATACAGTTAACAATATATATTCTCATTTCAGGTTTACTATGCAAAAAAGAAGCGAAGACATCAGCAGGGCCAGGGAGACGATTCTAGTCATAAGAAGGAGCGGAAGGTTTACAATGATGGTTATGATGATGATAACTATGATTATATTGTAAAAAACGGAGAAAAGTGGATGGATCGTTACGAAATTGACTCCTTGATAGGAAAAGGCTCTTTTGGACAGGTAATTTAATGGAAAATGCTGAATTTCATTCATTCTTAGTGGATCATGTTACCACATTCTTTCCTCACTAGTATACTTTTAATATTTGTAAATCTAAATAATGGATATGTAAATATTTGGATTACTAGTTCTATAAAGATAATGAAACTGCATCAGCTATACAAACACCATTAGACTTTTTTTTAAAAAAAAACTTTTTTTATGGCTACCAAATACTTATTTTAATAATGATTAAGTGATTAATTTTAATCACTAATAAGTAGCTTTAAAAAAAGCTTTTATTGTTTGATTCTTCATTATGTAAGCTAGAGACATTTACCTTTCTGTCTGATATAACTCATCAGAAATAAAAGAATTATCATTTTTAGGTGGCATAGGTGCCCTCTCACTCTTATGGAGCTTGGAAAGACTGGGGCTGTGCCTTGGGTTCTTCTCCCACCTTATGTTCAAACTATATCAGGTCTCTTAAGTGGTTAGGATGTTTTTAGGATTTCTTCTTCCAGTCATTACAGGACAGGCATTGCTAATACTGTGATTGGAGTAATTCTCATGGAAAGGATCATTCAGGCAACTCCTGGTCTTTATCAGAAGAGACTCCAGTGGACCTGACTTATTCTCTTCATTCTTAGCCTCTTTTCCCTAATCACAACTCTCCCCTCCTTTTACCTGTTCACATAGCCTCATTACAAAGCACAAACCCCAAAAAACATTAGTCTCTTGTGTCAGACTCACCCAGACCAAGAGCTTTCAGTCCTCCTCCCTTGTAATTTTAAAAGCCCTTTCTCTGGTGTGGTTCCTCCAACAGTTCCAACTTGGTAAATTCTACTATCTCATCAAGTCATAAGGTGCTTTTTTTTGTTTAAGGTATGATTTACTGTTAACCCAGTCTCCTCTGACTTGCAACTCTTGTGGAGTTAGTTATTAACCTGCAATCTAAATACTTCTTTTGACTTTTCAGTTATGAGGACAGAATGAGGGTCAAAATGACATTTTCTGAATTGCCTTGTTTGTTGTTCTTTTTCTTTTCTATTCTTTATTTTTTTTCCCCCTCCTTTCCCTCTTCCTCTTCCCTCTCTCCTTCTCCTCCCTCTCTCCTTCTCCCCTTCCCCTCTCTTTTCACCATGGCACCTGCAGCCTGCATGTGCCTACTTCTCTGTTCTTGCCCTGAGAGAAAGAGATATATATGCCCCCTTTCAGCCTGTGAGGAAAAATTTGTCATGCTTAGGACAAAAAGATTACTGAATAAGTATGCTAAAAGACTTTTAACTCCTGTGTGGTCCCCTCAGGCCCTGATGTCACATGTGTAATATGTCTACTCCTTCCCATAATTTGAAGGAATTTTGGTACTTGTACATAACCCAGGGACTTTAAAAATTGAATTATAACCTCTTTTTCTTCTGAGTCAGTGGTTTCTCAGTGTTTTGGGAATCTGTCTTTATGAATATATTCCTGTGTTGTGAGAAGCAACTTCTGCTTCTCTGTCAGCCCCTTGAGGAAAGGTATTTCTGAGGCCTACCTCTTATAACCAAGGCTATGACTACCCTAGATCTAGGGATTGCTGTCTACATCTTGAAAATTGCTCCAACATATAGGCAGTTTCTCTTGACAGGACACTTTTCTAACTTTTATGACATCCACCATGAAAACTGTGGTCATACAGCCTGCTCCCTAAGCTTAGTTGCCCCAAGTTTGTTTTCCCTGTCTCCTTCACCTTAATTTTCTCATACTCTAATTCTGCAAAGCAGGTGAGCATAGTAAACCTGTGAAGATATCGGCCTATTTGACATTGAACTCCTTTTTACCAGGCCAGACTGATACTTCCCCTCTTGGGCTGAAGTATTGTACATTGTGTCCAATTTCAGGTTTAGGACATATCACTAACCTGAATGTCTTCTGTACTGACTTGGTCAAACTTTTTCTAAATTCTCTGCCAGGTCCTTGTTAGATAAGGGACCTTTCCATTTCTTTAGTCAATAGTTATCATTCCTGATTGCACATTGAAATTACCTAGAGAGCTTAAAAAAATAAAGGGACTAATGGCTAGGCTCCAAACCACTTAAATTCTGGGCACTGATATTTTAAAAACTCTCTATTGAATTTGTAATTCAGGTCCAAAACCGTTGCTTTAGCATTTAGCTAGTTAACTATTTGCCAAGTCAGTAAATACTTGGGCCCCTGTGAGTGGCCTTTGTACTCGAGACCATCTGGATTTGGACACTGAACTGCAACTCTTAGTGCAGTCAGTATATTCAGTGAAACAGAAGAATATCAAAACACTTGGTCACATGTTTACGTGGGTAGCCTTTGATGTAAAAGACAACAGATAGTATCTTTTAGAGTTGGGTGAAACCAGAAATAGTGTATTTTTCATTCCAAGTTTGATTTCAGTTGAACTGTTTATAATCTGTCATTCACAATACATTTAGCCTTGACTGATGTAGATCTTGGAACATATATTCCATCCTCTTCCTCGCATCTAAGAGTTTTCATCCTACATATTGGAATCAATTGGAGTTTCCCCATCTCCAGACTTTTTGAATATGCTAGGAAATGTTTATAAAACAATTACATATTCAAAAACTATATAATGCTGAAAATATAAATTTTATTTGACTAGTTATAATGGTTGTCACTGGTCAATAAGAAGTGGATATAGTTTTGTTTACTTAATGTATTTATTTCTTAATTTTCATGTGAATCTCTTATAATTATGAAATTCATTTTAAATAAGTAAAACTTAAAATGAGAGGTATGCACACTAATGTGCACTCATGAACACTCTGTTTTCCTTAGTGATGATTTGCATTTTAAAACTATCATAATCCCCTAATTATGGCATCTAACTTACATTGTGGAAGTTTACTGGTAATTTGTATTTGATTTTTTTTCAGTGTTGGTGTAAACTAGTTTTTCTTTTATATACCTATGATTTTATGTATGAAAATCTAGTTAAAACTTATAACGATTTCACCCATATTCTTGAGATTTAAGCCAGGCTTTTCTCTCATTAAAAGGATAGTTACATGAATTATTTTAGAGTGTTATTTAGTGACAATAAAAGAACTTGTCGGAAACCATAAAGTTACCTATTTTGTGGTTATTTGAAAATATTGTAAAAGATACAAAATGACATTCAGTTTAAAAGATTGGCTTAAAATTACTGTGCAATAAATGGATGATATATTAAATAGAAACAGATAGCATCTCTTCTACTTATGAAGGTCAGAAAAAATGAGAATCAGGTAAATGTACAGTTAGGTAAACTGTTGTGAAATGTTGCCATTAAGGGAATAGAGAATTATTCATCTCTTTTTCTCTTAGGTTGTAAAGGCATATGATCGTGTGGAACAAGAATGGGTTGCAATTAAAATAATAAAGAACAAGAAGGCTTTTCTGAATCAAGCCCAGATAGAAGTGCGACTTCTTGAGCTCATGAACAAACATGACACTGAAATGAAATACTACATAGGTAAACAAATAGGCAAACAATGCTATGCACCCCAGCCTAGACCAGAAATTTGAGTTAGTGGTTATTTTTGTATTGGTATATGTTAATTTTATTTTAAGATAGTGAATTAAAAATGTTTATTTCTGTTGGACAGCATAGGTTTATATATGTTATTTGATCTGATAATAATATTCTAAATCTTGGAGAATGTGCCTTCCAGGTGGTATAAAATGTAAACACAAATGAGAGAATTGTGTTTGGTTTTTTTTCCTTGCAATTACGAGTGCCATTTGTTGGCTTTAATGATGCACGCTTATCCAGGGAATCATCTTTCCAGTAACTTTAACCATTTCTATTTTAGCTCAGAAACTAAATGTAAACTAGTAGAACCATTTTGTCTGAATCACTAATCTCAGGCTCCTCCCCAGTCTATTTGTCAGTTTTGCAGCATTAGATGCTCCTTAGACTTACTACAAATAAAAGAGATAATAGCCACTAATTATTGAATTCCTACCATATTCTTTGCTTTCCTTCCATCATCTGTAATAATCACAGCAGTCTTACAAGGAACATCCTTAAATTATAGATGGTTGGTACAAGGAATAACGTACCCAAGGTCACAGGCTCTGGAGCTAGGTTCTGAAGCTACCTCGGCTAACTCCAAAGCCTGTATTTGTTTTGTTGTCACATAGTCTGCCTTTTAAAACAGAAGCAGGAGACAGAATAATATGAATATATTGAAGTCTAGGGCCAATTGATATGTAAACAAAACATCTTCTAATTATACTTTTTTTCATACTATAATGAAATCTAAGATGTCAGTGATTGTAAGACCCCATTACTTTAGGTACAGTCAAGAAAAAATTTGCTGCCAAGTATTCATATATCAGTTTTAAGATATAGACTTTAGGATTAATAAATTATAGAAATTCCTGTAGGCACTGGTATATAGTAACTCATGTTAAGAAGCACTGGCCTTTCTGGTCAACGTAAGGTTAAATTATATTTACCAAAGTCCTTTTAAGAAAATACGAGAGTGCATTAGAGTTCTTTTGTCCTCTCAAAATGGTAGAAACAAATAATGGATGTTTAAAAGTCGTAAACTTAAGATTATTCAGATTAAATTTCATTTATGAAATACTCCCTCGTTCCCTATTTTTACAATAAAAATGAGTTTGTTCTATTAATGTTTATTCCATAGTTTAGATAACTGATATAATCCATAATAATGTTTGTATCTTAAAACTTTTTCACATCACATTCACTGAAACTTTACTGTTCTCTGTGAATTATAACTTACATAAAGTGAGCCTATTTTCATTCAAGGGTTTTAGAAGCATAGCAGAGACATTCTAAGGAAGTTTGACTTAAAAAGGGGTCTTTGGGCTTGCCTCCTCACTTCTTTCTCCTCACTCTTAGGTGTTGTATTTTGAATGTTTGCTTTGTTAGCAGAGAAAATGTTGATAGCATTACTGTAACATTTTAATTTTGCCTTACTGAAAGAAAACATGACTGGCTTATAGCAAGTACTCAAAAAATGTTAGCTATTCAGTTTTATGTAATAATGCTTATCGTTTTGTTTTAAATAAAGTGAATTTAATTATTTATCAAGTTCTTAACTAAGAAAGTGGTAAAGAAGATGGTAAATATAGTGTCTCAGGGAACTGAGATTCTTGTTTTGTAAGGTTTTTAAAAAGAAGAACTTTAGATTAAAAAGGCCATGTCAGTTGACTTGATACCTTAAATGTAGGGTGTCTGAAAGTTATATTACTTTTTATGATGTAAATAATATATTTTAATTTTAAAGTGATTGATGAATAGAATTTATTCTATTCATGGAATTTATTTTATTGTCTTAAACTTTTGAACTTTGGGAAAGAAATCTTTTTTTAAAAAATCATATGCCACATTTCTTGATTCTTTGGTACCTGCGTTGTCTTATTAAAAGAAAATTCAGTTTAGTTCTACAACAGTCTTGCCAACTCTACATTCTCCCCCAAATTGAATTTAAAGACTGAACCAATATGCTTCTGTTTGAGCTTTCTTTGGCAGTATCTTTAGTGCTCTCCACATTGTAGATACTAAGTAAATGAATCGTGAGGTCAAGTGAAACTGAATGTATTGATCTGTCATTAGAAGAACATTCTAATCAGAGAGTTTCTTAAAGAGCTTCTACATTGGAATTCTGACATCAGTGTTTTTGCATTCCTTTTATGGCAACTACTTAACCAGGATATTATAACCCACGCATGGACCATGTCTATGAGGTCTAATGGAGCCATGTTTTTAATTTTAAACCTATCAACTGAAGTGATTACGAGCAGATATTATACATCTTACATAACCTTTAAGGATCCTTTTGATTATTTGCTGTGTCAAGTAGCACTATAGATTTTTTCATAGCCATGAAGTTATTTTTATTGTATTACTTATTCTAACAGTTAAGATCACTTGTATCCTGAAAGATCTAGAAATAGTATTGATGTGCAATGCTTCAAGGCAGGCAGACCAGTACTACTCCCAGGAAAACACTATGTATCCACAGTTCTTAGTAATCAAACATTGAATACTGTACATTATTCCAGATAGATCTGTAGAAAAACCTTTGGTTTGGGGATACTAAAAGACCAAAATGAAGGTAAACTTGACAAATGGCGGTTTTATGTTATTCCTCAGTTGAGTTACAAGTGCTAGTTTAGCATGTGCAAGAATGTTTATAGTGAAGGGCAGCACTTTACTATATGGAATAACCTCATCTGATATGAAGTCAGTTAATTCTTAAAGCACAATCTTTGAAACAATTTAGTAAGTATTAAGCCTTTTTAGAGGGTCAACAATGATAGCAAATCATGTATTATGTAATGTTTCCCTATTCATGGGCCTACTCTTTATTTCTTCTTGTGGTTGAGCTTTATTTTGAAGTTTTTCCAAACCTTCAGTTTCGCACAAGATTTCCTATCCAATTTGATGAACATAATCAAGTGACTTGATTATGGACTCCAGTACCTTACAAAGGATGCGTTTAAAGCATTTGCTATATTTGCCTTTAAAAAAAAAAGCTGTCTTATTTTTACAATTGTTACAGAAAATTACTAGTGAAATTTAAGACTCAGCAATGCAGATTATGTATTTATATATCAAAGCCTACACAGAGAGAGCTGCCAAGTACAGCATTGTCACAAACCAGAAATCCCAGTAGATGGAGCTTAGACATAGGAAGTTGGGAGGTAGGGCTCTCAGGAAGCAAAAAGTGCTTTCTTTTATAAATGAAGATAAAGTGGCTGAGGTGTCAGTACTGTTTGACAATTTGCCACTGATGTTTTTAGGCATGTCTTACTTTTTTTTAGACAAAGCATTTTGTGGTACTTCTTACATTATATCACTTATTGACAGGCATTACACATTTAACTTAGCAGAAGAGCATTTTAGATATTCTTAACTGATTAAATACTGCTGTTATTGCAGAATGCTGATCTCCAAAGTTGGTTTTCACTTTGCATTTGACATTGTAATGTTACAGATTGTTTGAAAGTGTGTATGTATGTTACTCTCATGTTTTGGTATGTGTTATTTTAAATGAACCTTTTTTTTTTCCAGTGCATTTGAAACGTCACTTTATGTTTCGAAACCATCTCTGTTTAGTTTTTGAAATGCTGTCCTACAACCTCTATGACTTGTTGAGGAACACCAATTTTCGAGGGGTCTCTTTGAACCTGACACGAAAGTTTGCACAACAGATGTGCACTGCACTGCTTTTCCTTGCGACTCCAGAACTTAGTATCATTCACTGTGACCTAAAACCTGAGAATATCCTTCTTTGTAACCCCAAACGCAGTGCAATCAAGATTGTTGACTTTGGCAGTTCTTGTCAATTGGGGCAGAGGGTAAGTATTATTTCAGAACTTGTGAATGAAATAGTGTTAAGTAGCACAGTGGAGAACAGTTTAGGTAGCTATTTCAAATGTTAATAATATATATACAGTTTGGAGGCAGAGGACGGTTATTAATCTTTAAAATGTAGCATTATGTTGATAACTTTTGGGGTAATACTTTTTTAAATGCAAATAGCAATGCTTTGAATTAAAAGATAATGATTTTTCTAAGTGGAGATATTTAAAATTATATGTGTGCTGAAAGAGTATAAGTGAGAATAGGAGATGAAAGAAGTATTAGATGATTTTGTAATTATATTTCCCAAATAGAAGTTTTCGTATACATTTTGGGACTTTGAATTTCTGTTGTAAAATACTTCCTGAAAACAAGATACATATTTTTCCTCAAAAACTGATGATTTAAAAAAAAAGTGCAAGTAATTTTGCATTAATCAGAGTAGTGTAGTATAGAAATTCACAGTTGATAGACTTACTTGTTTTGGTAAGTAAATTTGTCCTGTTTTACCCCCTGCTAATTTAGACTTTATGTAAATTCTGACAGATGTCCAAATTGGTTCTTCAGACTGCTAAAAACAGTCACATCCATAATAATAAATAGGTTAAGTTTAGCTGACTTAGGAAAGCAAATTTTTTTCCAACATTCTTCCTAGTATTACGAAGACTACTCTAATAGCATTGTTTTACGTATAAATAGAAGCTATACGTGTCTCTTCTTGAAAGGAATTAGGATCACCATTTGATATTTTACATTTTTAACATTTTAAATACAACAGGTTAATTTAATCACAAGGGTTTAGGTCAGGTCGTCAGGATTATCTGTTTTTTTTTCTTTGGTTATTTTTTGCAGTTTATGGTAGCAGTGTTGTTGAAATAGTTTTTAAAAATAGGAGTAGAAAGCAAAATTTTAAGTTCTAAATGCCTCCAAAAAAATCAAGAGAAGTTCATAGTTAATACGGAATAAAGTATATCATGAATGGAAAATAACATGCCCATCTTGAAAGTAATTTGAATAGACTTTATAATTGGAAATTTTTTTTCCTATTTAAACTAATTAACATTTTTCCTAATATCCAACACTATTATCTGTGTCCAGCCAAACAAAGACAACTATCCCTTTAGCTCAGTAAGTTTTTAAGTGTTCGAGTTCATTGGAATCACATGGCAAGTTATTTCTAAAATGTACACACAGTGGCTCTGCTCCTAGATCTATTGGTTCAGAATCAGAGGTGGCCAGGGAAGTGTGTTTTGGGGTAAAGTCACTCACTGCTTTAAACACATTGAATAGGCAGACCACAGACTTACTTCCATAAGCTGTGAAATATGTCCACCTCAGTAGTAGGTAGTCCTTTGGACCTAGGGAACTAATAATGGTTTTGACTTATAAAAACTTGGAAATGTGGTGGTACTTGTGGGTTCTTTTGAATTAGACTTACTTCTTATAGTGTCTTAAGGTTAGGTTGATTGGCCTATGAAGGCCTAATATTGTTCTTGAAGACTTGGCTGGTGGTTTCGGTGAGAACCACAGAAGATGTCATGATTGTTAAGTTAGGAAGTTTAGTCAGGAAGCTTTTGTTTCTCCTTTAATAGGGTTCTTTATTTTATGTTATTTCTAGATGCAAATTTATAATAGCTAAGTGAAATGAATTGATCTCTGAAGACATTCTCAGATTACTTCATTAAAAATAGTCCATTTTAAGATTTTCTTTCTCTTACAAGTCTTGGATGCAAGTGGGAGGGGGCAGGGTAGACAAGAGGTGATTAGTCAGAAACAACTCCCAATTGATTTTTTTTTTTTTTTTGAGTCGAAGCCTCACTCTGTTACTCAGGCTCTAGAGTGCAGTGACATGCTCATGGCCACCTCAGCTTTGACCTGCTGGGCTCAGGTGATCCTTCCGCCTCAGCCTTCCAAGTAGCTGAAACTACAGGCGTGTACCACCATGCCCAGCTAATTTTTTGATTAATTGTAGAGATGAGGTCTCACCAAGTTACCTAGGCTGGTCTTGAACCCTTGACCTCAGGCAGTCCTATCGCCTCCACCTCCCAAAATCCTGGGATTACAGGCGTGAGCCACCGCGCCGAATGCAATTGAATCTTTATATGGCAGTGTTTTTGGGATTTATCTGTGAGACGGTAGAGTACAGATGCCTGAATTTTACAGTGTACTGAAGTTATTTGACTCTTAATGCTGAAATACATTCTTGAAGTTATTTTAACTACCATCTGGCTTACGTTAATGGTGAACCAAGTGTCTTACCATAGCAGAAAGGAATAATTAATAGGGAGATAAATTACTGTCAATAATATTTTTACCTAGTAAGGCATAATTGTTTGTTTTAAGATATATCTTGATTATCAGTTAGGATTGGGCTAAATGCAAAGGCTTGAATTTTTGGGTATTTACGTTTCATAGATTAATCAATCCTTTAAAATATTTAGTTCTTTAATCAATATTCATAGTCTGTTGTAGAAATCAGTAAATGGAGCCCTAATTCAGGAGTTAGCCAGCTATTTTCTTCTTTGAATATCAGTTGGATCAGTGTTCTTAATTCAGTGTTGACCACAATTATAAGCAAAATTTATAATGAATTAATACTATTTTGAAATATATTTCAGATATATCAGTATATTCAGAGTCGCTTTTATCGGTCTCCAGAGGTGCTACTGGGAATGCCTTATGACCTTGCCATCGACATGTGGTCCCTTGGGTGTATTTTGGTTGAAATGCACACTGGAGAACCTCTGTTCAGTGGTGCCAATGAGGTAAATGATGTATTACTTTTAAAATTCTGTTTTCATAATTGTGTTTGTTATCTATGACAATGTAATTTGAAAGCTATTTTTAGGGAAGGATTTCTATTTACCAGCTTAGTTTTTCAAATGTGAGTTCAGTCTTGAACTTATGTTATCTATGTTTTCAGGTTTGTAAGTTGTCATACATTGGTGAGTTTAGAATTATGAAATGGGGGGAAGTAAGATATTTTTATCTGCTAAGGAAGGACAACTACTAATTATTTTAAAATGTTAATATTGTTGTGTAACTTTTACAAGTTTTAAATACAGTAATAGAAGGCTTAAAGATGATAAGGAGTGAGGGCCACCCTGAAAAATGATACAAATATCACTATAGATTTTGAGACTTTGATTTGGAATTAAAGAAATAATGACCAGTAGACTTGTTGGATACTCAATCCCGATAATTCAGGGTGAACTAGGATTACAGAATTTTAGGGCTCCAGAGACTGTGTAGTTCTGCAGTCCTTGAGTTTTCAATCTTTGTTCTTTGGGGATTTTTGAAGGTCTGAGGCAGTGACCGGGAGGGCAGGGGAAAGGCTAAGCTTCCCTGCAGTGGAAGGAATTGAGCTTTCACTTGCTTTAAAACTATTTACAGCTGGGCTCGATGGTTCAGCCTGTAATCCCGTGCTTTGGGAGGCCGAGGTGAGTGAATTACCTGAGCCCGCGGGTTCAAGACCCACCCGGGCAACTTGGTGAGACCTCATCTCTACAGTAAATCAAAAAATTACCTGGGCATCGTAACGCATGCCTGTAGTTCCAGCTACTTGGAAGGCTGAGGCGGAAGGATCCCCAGAGCCCAGCAGGTCGAGGCTGCGGTGGCCGGAAGCGTGCCACTGCACTCCAGTCTGGGCGACAGAGTGAAACTACAACTCAAAAAAACCCAAAACAAAACTATTCATGTGTGATATTTTGTTTGCTTGTTTTTAAAAAGAGAAATTGATCAGTCTATTCATTTATAAGTGAGAATAGAAAGGCCAAAGGCTTTTAATGGCATACTAGATTATGCAACTGTTAATTGGTGGCATCAGAAACTTTTCCCTTCCATCTTTCCATTTAATTCATTCTAACTTTGGCAAGTGAACTACTCTTCGGTAGCAACTACCATCGTATTGTTTATTGTTTCATTTTAATATAAGTAATATTACCCTGTAAATTGTTACCTATCTTGGGTTTAAGCAATGCCAGGATCACCTGAAACATCCAGTGGTTTCCCCATCTCACTCATGGTAAAAGCCAAAGTTGAGCTCACAAATCCCTAGTCCCTCTGGTGCCAGTTCTCTTTCCAATACCTCGTCTCCTCCTCTTTGCTCCTTACTCTGTGGTCTAAACACAACCTTCTCTATGGCCCCTTGAAAACACCAGCTGCAGGCTCAAATCAGGCCCTTTGCCTTTGTTTTCTGTGCCGAAATGCTTCTTTCCCAGGTGACACTTGATTCCTTCCCTCACTGTCTTTAAATCTTTGCTCAAATGTTACCTCCCCAGTAAAACCTGTACACCCTCCTTAAGCAGTACCCTTTCTCCTCATCTCCTTTTAATTTTCTCTATAGTTCTTAGTCATCATCTGACATAATGTATTATTTGTTGATTGTTGGCCTCTTGTCCCTATAACATAAACTTCTTTTTGTCAGGGATTTTTGTCTGTTTATTGCTAGATTCTACTATCTAGCATGGTTTCTAGCATGTAGTAAAAATACGTGGCATGTTTTTGAGTGACTCAATGTATAACTTTAAAAAATACCTTATTAGGTCCCTACTTTATTAAGCCTCTGGAATTTTTTTGGATGGTGTTTTAAAACTCTCTCAAAACTGATACTTTAAAACTTCCTCTCAGCCTTCCTTATTCACCATTGTATCCATGGCCACCTGACATACTATAGATTTATGTATTTATTTGTTAATTGTCTATCTTCCCTTCTGTGGAATGTTTAATGCCTAGAGGGTTACTTGAGACATAGGAGATGGGCAATTTATTTATGTTTAAATGAAGAAATTAATGAATTATCAGAAGAAGGATGTACAGTAGAAATTACAGGTTTTGTTTTTGTTTTTATTTTTAATACAGGTAGATCAGATGAATAAAATAGTGGAAGTTCTGGGTGTTCCACCTGCTCATATTCTTGACCAAGCACCAAAAGCAAGAAAGTTCTTTGAGAAGTTGCCAGATGGCACTTGGAACTTAAAGAAGACCAAAGATGGAAAACGGGTAAAATAGGGATAGATTTGTTTTGAGCCTTTGTTATTTCTTCACCAGAGCTGTCTTTTTAAAACTCATTTTGTATTTACTTGTTACAGTTAATAATTCCGTTTGTTTAAAAGTTGAATATAGTCTCACTTGAGCTATCTGTGTGGTTCGGTGTTTGACTAATGGTCAGAGTTCTCTTTAATGCTTCATTTTGAAAACTACATATCTGCATTTTGAGAGAGCTGATCAAATTGTCCTTCTTTGTTTCAACAGTAGAATCAATATATTTGATTTGTTTCTCACAGCTTGGGCATGTAGTGAAGTCACAGTTAACAATACTACAACTATAAACAGAAGTCCCAATTGTAGTCAATTTTTTTTTTTTTAAGTTCATTTGGGGAGATAGGTGAGATGATTTTTGACTTAAGCAATTCGTAGTTTTTCAAGGGTGTTAACTGACTAGATGATATGATAGAGTTTAGATGCTAATTTGAAGACCTGGATAGCAGAAATTTTACATCTCCAAAATCTTCAAAAGTGAGGTTTAAAAACATTAAACTTGTTTTAGTAATTTTATTTTACTTTTTTTAGATTAGAAAATATAGGTTATTTAGAAAGTACATTAGAGAGAATGAGAGAAGAGATTCACCTCCCCAAAGCAGGGAAGGGGGCCAAAGCCAAGAAACATGGCAATAGCCATAGCTCAAAAAGCATGTGGCCACACCAGAGTCTAGTAAGGCAATAATGGCCAGTGATTTTCTTTTAGCTAAGGGTTTTTTTTACCCACATACCTAAACTGTCAATTTAATACAGCAAATGATGACAATTTTGCATCTTAATTTATACTTTGGTTTTATAGATCTGTAAATAATCATACATTTTGTAATATATCTTGGTCCTAGTATGGAATGAATATTATATATAAATATGTGATTGAATACAGTATACACACATACACACGTTACTTTGTGACTAATTTTAACATTTAAGAGATTTTATTCTTGCTCTGATTACTACTTTTGCCCTTGCATTTTAGCGATGCTGCCACCAGGTGTCATTTTCAGTGAACTGAAGATGATGATTGGGTTGCTTTAATTTACCTCCACATAGCTAGAGTCTTAACTTTTAATATCAAAAGATTTCCTCTCAAATATTTAAAAAATATATATGTAGTTATATTCTTCACAACTGAGTTGTAACTTATTACATTTTGCCTTATTTTTTAAAGTTACAGGCAGTGTAATTTATAGCTGCTACAATAATGCCCATGCCCCTTGAGGAAGGGATGGAAAATACCAAGTGGACATCCTGAGTCCCTCTTTTATCTTTGTTCATATAGCCTGTCAATCATGACCCATTTTTCTAATCCAAAATGTAGTCTGAGAATTCTCCTTAGCTTCACCAGCATTCCTTAGCTCCTACCAGTTTGAATTAGCATGGAGGATATGAATCTCCTTTATGATTTATCTGTCTGCAATATAGGCTGCTACTTCTTTCTCCATTTTGAGTTTAGTTGTTGCTTCTATTTTTTTTTCCTCAATAAAACATCCCATTTCATTTCCCAAATCTGTCTTCTAAAACCATAGTGATCTATCATTTCTTTCAAATTGATCTATAGTAATTACTGGGGGCACATTTCAGAAATTAGTGGTTCAGTCTTTTCCCTTTTAAAATTGGAAATAAGTATCTTAATCTACATTTAATACATATTAATTAACTAGATTTTTTGTTTTTTGAGTTGGAGTCTCACTCTGTCACCCAGGCCAGAGTGCAGTGGCATGCTCACGGCCACTGCAGCCTTGAAAAACTGCTTGGACTCAGGTGATCCTTCCACCTCCGCCTTCCAGGTAGCTGGAACTACAATCACACGCTACCATGCCCGGCTAATTTTTTATTTATTGTAGAGCTGAGGTCTCGCCAAGTTGCCTGGGCTGGTCTCAAGACTGTGGGCTCAGGCAATCCACGTGCCTTGGCCTCCCAAACTGCTAGGATTACAGGCTGAACGACCGATCCCAGCCAGTTAACTAGATTTTTATGAGCTTTCTTCTCTTAGTCACCCTTAGCAATTGAATTAAACAACTTTATTTTTTTAAAGTATGAAATAACTGTTTTGCTTTTAACAGAAATAAGTTTGGCAACAAAAAATCAAATTCATAGTCAAATGATTACAGAGAATACACCACTAATATTAACCAGAGATATAAATAGATGTGCATGCATTTTCATTGGTTATCTTTGTGTAGTTTATTTGCCTAGCGATTTTATTTTTACTTCTAATTTCTCATTGTATGTTTCAAAAGCCTATGTTAGAATTTTCTTTTAATAAAATCCATACCTTCTATATTTTTCTTCTTTGATGGGGGAGGGAAATGAAGAAGTAAGACAAATGATGTCTTCTTTTGTTGAAGTATATTTTATATGCAATAGGATACGTATTTTAACTGTTCAGTTTGAGTTTTAACCTTTATATATAGACTATATAGCTATATATACCTTTTATATAAATTGTTTACATAAAAACAATTTTGCCTTTATATAAACAATACATATAACTATACACACACATGCACAGAGGGGAGTTATTTATGTATTACTTTTTGAAGTTGAATTATGATAGTAATGTGTAGTATGATGTTAGCTCAACTGTGCTTCTACCATTTTCTTCGACTGTCCTGCCTATTGCATAGTGATGCTAACATTCATTTGATTAATGCCATCTTTTGAGCAAATGTCATACTTAAAATGTGCATACATTTTTTTTTTGACATCCCCTGTAGTTTTTAAATTACCCTTTGACTTTAAACCTGTCCTTACCTTTATATTTAAAGCATGACTTTTGTATACAATATATGGTCAGGCTGTCTTAAAATCTAGTCTGATAGCCTCCTTTACAATGACTTTTAGTCCTTTTAATTATTCAGAGGTTTGGGATTAAGATTGTGTAATTCTGTCTAGACCTTTTCTACCTTTTGTGCACTTGTTGCCATATACACTTCTGCATATGTTATCAATCTCAGGACATGCTATCAACTATTTAAAGAAAGAAAGAAAAGATTTTTTAAAGAAGATTTAATACACATAAAAAATAAAGATGTAAATAAAAACAGACTTTTAAAGAAGATTTAAAACACATAGAAAATAAAGATAACAGGATGACCATTTCTGTTTATCCTTTTGGAGGGCAGGCCCCTTGTAGTACAGGCTTCCCCGCTAGGTAAGTGTTCTAGGAACCCATTGGCATCAGTGTACCAGCTCGCGTTGTGAGAAGCTGTTTGGCCTCAGTGAATTTTATTTCTGGAGATTGTTTGAATGTGTTTGCCTGTTTCATGAAGGATGATTTATGAGCATTTCTCCCCACTCGGTGCTAAAGTATTCAGCAGTTTTTGACCGAAAATGGTATGACCCCTGTGTCCCACCCTCCTTATTCACCCTATCTTACCCTGAACGACTTTTTTTTTTTTGTTTCCTTGGAAGAAAAAAGTTTTCTTTTTTTTTTAAAGTTGAAGTCTCACTCTGTCGCCCAGACTGGAGTGCAGTGGC